>NC_042511.1:21041682-21343270 GCF_900963305.1 Echeneis naucrates
AATGGTATTTTGTTTTCAAGTGACACACACAAACCATAAAATAAATAGACATTTATAAGACCCAGTTGAAGATTGAAGTGCTCAAATGTAAAACACTAGAAGAAGAAGAGGAAGAAAACACTTCTTCTTCATTCATCAGTGACTTAGGCCTTTTTTGCTCAGAATTACACTTACTACAGACAGTACATACATAAATGTTTTGTTAAATATTTTAGAATATTTTTTTTATACTCAGAACAAATAACAAACATATTTAATTTTCCCCACGAAAATAGTATACACAATTTACCTTCCAACCAACACAAAGTTGCACATACCGTCGTCGACATACAAAACAGCAGAATGATTATTTACTGTATACAGTTACTGTAAAAACAAAAAAGCAAAAAAAAAAAAAAAAACAACAAAAAAAAAACAACAAAAAAACAAAAACAAACAAACAAACAAAAAAAAAACAAACTGCGCTACATCCTCTGTTCTGTTTCATCCACATCACAAGCTATGTTTTCCCTGGCCAAGCAGTGGGGGAAATATCTCCTTGCGTGGCCAATCCAGCCATGAAAAGCATCAACTGCTATATTTCCACGTGTCTTCCACAGCGTGGAGAAGGGGTTCGAAGTTTGTGGATTTTGCTCATACACTTTCCATCTCCAGACAGAAACAAATTCCTCGATAGGATTGAGGAATGGAGAACAAAGAGGGAGATAAACGACTACAAAGCGTAGGTGGGCAGTGAACCAGTTACAAACCAGAGCGGCCCAGTGTCCCGGATGACAACGTACCTGAGCTGCTCTGGTGGAAGGAGTGTGTTGTGTAGGGTGTACAGAAATGTGATCAGATGGGCAGTGTTGTCGGGGCCAAGGGTAGCATGGTGATGGATGACGCTGTGGTGCTTAATTGATGCACACATTGTGATGCTCCCTGGCCTGGTCATCAACGATGGCACACTGGCCAATGTGTAGTAAAATACTGTAAATACTGTGTAGGAATACATTTCCCAACTTTAGAATTTTGAACGACAGTGTGTTCCTTGTGAAAACAAAACGTTTTCCTCATGAAAATTGTGCCGAATGCAGAGAATTGTATGCAGTGTTTTGAAAAAAGTGTGTTTTAGAACTGCAATTTGAGTGTAAAGCAGGAATTGTGCTTGTAGTTTTGCGGAATTGGTTCAGGGGGTTGATGCACAAGTTACATGTTGTGGTCATTGAATCTCAAGAATCAGAAAACGAGTGTAGACAATTGAGAAAAACAGCGCCTCCTCTGGATTACAGTGTGCCCTAGCATTGGCCCCTCCCACAGGTCAGTACTGCTACGAGGGAAACATGATCACAGACTATGAACGAGTGCAGATCTAAATATCCACCATGAAGCACATCAACAAACAGACGAAAGTAAAGCACAGCCTGTCTGATAGCCAATCACAATGGAGCTACACTGCATCCATGGGACAGTGAACCAGGGAGAATGTGTGCAACTATAGGGAGCAGGCTACAGTCTGGAAGGTTCTGCATGGTCTTCGCAGGGAGCAGAGGTAATTTGGCTGAGGTTTCTTTGATATGTATATGTCCCCCCGCCCTCATAGAGATAGCCCATCTGCTTAATTCATGGTTGACCTGAAGACAACGAGACTGATATCTGATCACCCTCCACCTTCTCCAGGTGCAACCATCATTATGGAAACACAGCCTATAGTCCCCTTTATGTTAATGTACAGGAGGATATGCATATCTTAGTCCATGCACTTACATACTGTAAGACTCCACGAGGTGCCAGTCAACGCAATCTGAGCTCAGACAGTATATGTAATTTTAACATACCATACGACTTCGGTACTACTTTCTTCCACTGTTACTGTTATTATGGTGGAAAAACTGTGATTCAGTCACACACCAGGCTAACATCGAACTCGTTAACCTTCCGACTAGTGAGGACGTGCGTGCGTATGTATGTTTTTTTTTTATGTATGTATGTATGCATGCATGCATGCTTGTTCTCAGGATCATTGCGATTTCTCGGACACACATAAACAAGCGGCCCAGGCAGCCAAAGTATATTTTGAAGGGGGTGAACCCGGAAGTGCTATTTTCCGTTGTCTACGGATCAGAAAAGGTGGGGGCTTGTGTTTTTGTGCTAGCGGTGGCTGCTGGACAGGCGACGGCCTTTGATGGTTCCGCTGCTTTTAGTCCCACGGAAGAAAGAAACGGTTAAAACGCTTGCGCACCAACACGCCAACAGACGGCCCTGTTCACAAACAAAGGAGTTTTCGCGCCGAATGTTTAAAAGCCAAGTCAAACCAATCAACGCACAGGCGATGCATACAAACTTGATTTCTCTATCACGCACATACTTCTACCAATCACAACGGCGTATCTGCCCTGTGTCGTACGTTTAAATTTAAATGCTTCCGTATAACCAATCAGCGGAGAGCGAGGAGGGGCAAGATGAGGAATTCTGGTCAAGTTAGTTGAGCCCTACAGACGGTGACAAAACAGTTGGCTTTCTTCCTCATTCACTCGTTTACAATTTGACTTGCTACAAACAGGTAAGAGCTGCCGCATTGACGCTGTTTTCAGTAAGCGCTGGCATTTACACATCGATTTTCAGGGATAGTTTGTGTATTGGTACGGCGGTCGCGTTTTACACTTTAGGTTTAAACTCTAATAACAGAATAAGTTGTTTGGTTTCAGACTTGTGTGTCGGTGCAAATCACAACGTTGCATACATTGTATATGGGAAGAAAACTCGGATATGATGCTTTCACCGGAGAACTGGTAAAGTTTCCGGGTTTTTTTTTTTTTTTTTTTTTTTTTTGGTGCTGTGGTCTGTAGTGTGCGCAGCGTACTATTCAAACGCCATTTGATCCGGTAGCTTAGCTGCTACGTGACTGCGGCTCCCGCCTTTAAAGTTTGAGTTCGGCGTCAGACTCGGGCCGGTAGTGGGTCACTGTAGCTCTGTGGTCAAAAGTAGATAAACCAACACATCAGGCCAGAACGATGCTTTTAAGGGACTTTGTTTGATAAGTTTCGGCGCAATTTAGTTTAGGCGGGAAGATACAAAATGGAGTCCCGTCTTTTTGACCCAGAGAGACAGAAATCCGATTAAAGCCTTAAAACAGCCCTGGGCGCCCGCTGGCTTGTATGTGCCGCTCTAACATTATTTGAAAGACGAAAGGTGGCTACGCTGTCGTGCTTTCAGAGTCCGTGTTTACATAGTCCAGCATTTCTGCCTTTCAGAAATACTTTTTTTAATCCCCAGGGGAAATTCCGCTATCTGCTGGGAGGCGGGTGTGTTTTCACAACTTAGTGTTTTTGTGCCGCTTCTCCACAGACAAACCGCCGCCATGACAAAAGACCCAAACAAGCCAAGAGGAAAAACCTCTTCCTACGCTTTCTTTGTCGCAACCTGCCGCGAAGAGCACAAGAAGAAACACCCAGGCACCAGTGTCAGCTTCGCAGAGTTCTCCAAGAAGTGCTCTGAGAGATGGAAGGTGAGCCTCAACATTGTTCATTAAAAGTTTCAGTCTGGGCAAGAGATCCTACTTTGTGTTGTGAGCTCTTTCAACAGTCAAGTTGTGGAAGTGCAGCTTCTGCCCTGCCTTCATTTTTTACCCCACCCCCTTAAACAACATGTGAAGTTGGCTCATCTTGCACACACCCACTGTTTTTATGAACCATAATTCGGGTGTTTGAGACTGAATTTTAAAAAATTTCAGACCATGTCGGCCAAGGAAAAGGTGAAGTTTGAGGAGATGGCAAAGAATGACAAGATCCGCTATGACAGAGAGATGAAATCATACGTTCCTCCTAAGGGTGCTAAGAAGGGCAAAAAAAAGAAGGACCCAAATGCCCCAAAGAGGCCACCGTAAGTCTTAACATACTGCATCATGTATGGTTTGTAAAATGATCTGAATTTGGTGAGTAGCCTGTACTAACTCTGCTTTCTTGTCCTAGCTCCGCTTTCTTTGTCTTCTGTTCTGACCACCGCCCCAGAATCAAGGAGGAGAACCCTGGTATCTCCATTGGTGACATTGCCAAGAAGCTTGGTGAACTGTGGGCCACACAGAGCTCCAAAGACAAAGCACCCTATGAGGCCAAGGCTGCAAAACTGAAGGAGAAATATGAGAAGGTACAAATGACTGTACTGTCATTACATGGCATGTAATGCCTGCGCAGTTTGGTAAAGAAACAGAGTTTAAATGCAAAATGGGTGCTTATGCTTTCAGATCTGCCGTGACTTTTTTTTTGGGGGGGGGGGCATGTTTGCGGCCCGGATGAGGCACCGTTTGTTGTTGTAGGGGAACGGGCCTAATTCATCTTCTATGTTTCAGGACATTGCTGCCTACAGAGCCAGAGGAGGTTCAGGTAAGAGTGATGCTGGGAAGAAGAGTGGCCCTGGGAGGCCTTCTGCCAAGAAGGCAGAGCCAGCGGCTGATGATGATGATGATGACGATGAGGATGAAGATGATGAGGAGGAGGAAGACGATGACGATGAGGATGACGACTAAGAAATTTTTTTTGAGGATGTTAACAGTAAAGTGAGTCCATCAATAGAGCCTGCTGTCCCTGTCGGTCTTGCCTCTGTAGGACTCAGACCTGTATCCTCCTTTATTCAGGGATTTAGTTTTATTTTGACTTAGCACCATTATGATTTTGTTCCCCTGCTGAACTTGGGTTTGTTACATTTTAAGTCCTTGTTGCTGTGGTAACAGTAGCCACAAGAACTTCCTGTGATATGATGGACTGACTCCTGTGCAGGCAGTGGACAGCAGCTGATCAGTTTTAAAGTGATTGTTCTTGGGGGCACTGCTCATTTTCTTAGTGGTGCTGGTTCTTCACTGTCATTTTACTACCAGGTTCTAGTTTGATTCAATGTTTGCAGCCATTTTAATGTGGAACTATGAAAACTTTCATGTAGAATGAATTTTTCTTTTGTAATAAAATTTTGTATATTGACAACTGATGGGTGGCTTCGATTGAGGTGCTTCTTATTGTGTGACGGGTCTGATGTTAAATGTTTTTGAGGTGACCCTCCAGTGAAATTTGGCGCCTTGTCTGATCTGGTGTTCTCCCATGGAGATGACCATCTGCTAGGTACATCACCATGGTAGCTGGTGCCAAACTCCAGATACCATTGAAACCTGTCAATATCCAACTTACTTCCCAATATATGTGATCTGAACAGTCTTTACTAAATAAGATAATGATAAAGCTCCACCCTCTTCATCGCTGCAGCTCAGCACATGAAATTGGGGTGGGTGGGGTGGTCGAGGTTGAGAAGAGACTTCTTCCTGCTGATCCTCCGGATTTCATACTGATCTCCAAGGGAAACAGTATGACTGACAATCTGCATAGCCAGTAACTGATATAGACACGCATTCCTGCAAGCCAATCGCCTCTGTGGTTAACACCCACCTCTTGCGGATGACGAAGAACAGGACACATTTCAGCACCGGGGAGCTGTCCGGCGTGCACGAACCAACCGACACTTGACGGTGAGATATAAATAAACAGGTGTATGTGTGAGTGTTTGCGCGCGCGTCTGTGTCCCCAGCAGCCATGACACCTCCAGCTCAAGGAAGCTGCTAACTGCAGCTTCATGTTCCCAACGGCTGCCCTGCGCTGCGACAGTCAGACAGCGTGAGCCGGATCAGACCTGTTGATGGGTATACGTGGTCCCGAGAGAGACCAGCAAACAAAGGGTCAGGGTCACCGGTGCTGACAAGTCGTTGGCATCAGTCGATGCGAACGGGGTTTGTGTATCGGTTCACCGTCGGTTGCAGCCACTGGGTGTTCATCTTATGTCTCTGGTGTAGTGCGGGACGCCTCTCTGAGACCCGATCCGTCGGGGGACTCGGACATAGAAACCTCGTGCTCACCTCTTGTGTGAGGCTGATAATGATAAACACCATAGCAACAGTGCCATTTCATACACTACATACTTTTTTATCGAGTCCTTTTACTAAATCTTCATACAACGCTAATAGATGAGCTTTCACGAGCAGCGTCGTTGAATGTGAGTAGTTCAATGATAAGTCTGTTGAGCAGTAGTGTATAGTAGTAACTGAGCGAACCAAGTTTTAAACGGAAGACACGGTTTGACTTCAGCTAGTTACATATAGCGTTCACTGCGGTCATCAAATAGCAAACAGGAAATCCTGGTCCTGTGTTTCTTTAAGTCCACGTTTTCATTGGGACTTATCTTAACTCGTCCTTAACCAGAGGCGGGCTGGCCATAGGGAGGTTCGGGAGGTTTCCGGAACGGCCGGTCCGTGGGTTAGGGTTAGGGTTACGTTTTATTTTTTTATTTAATTTATTTTTTCTAGTAGAAGTCAGTAGAGTAAAAAGGCCTCTCCAAGCCTAGCTCCCAGGCTGAATTTCAACCCAACACCGCCCCTGTCCTTAACAGATAATCACCAATGGGGTCTCTGTATCAGATGAAATGAGCAGATTTGTGAATTTTGGCATGCGCCTGACAGTCACATTTATTCTATAATCAAAAATCATCTCACGACATCTGAGGAAGATTCATGAGATATAGAAGACTGGTTGTACGATTAGCAGAAGAGATAAAACTATAAAAAGCAATGACTAACTTGTCCTAAATAAAAACTGACTAGTATAAAAAAACAAGTATGCAGTTCAACATGTGAGCTAACTAATGTAGACATGAAGTGCTAGAGGCTGTTTAGGCCTCTTGGTTTGAAGCTGTCCAAGCCTAATTTGGACAGTATCACCCCTCAGACCTGCAGTGATCAGTCAGTAGGTAAGCACCGGGCTCAGCCAATCACAGCACAGATTAGTTCAATCTTATCTGTAATCAGGTTATCTTCTCTAGTCTGTGGCTCTAATGTTGTGGTGGCACCCCAGTTGTAGCAACGCAGTCCTTCTCAGGGAGGTGTGATTCTAGGTCACTCTTTCATGTTGCGTGGTTGGTTTATTTAATTCCACCTGAGTGGACATATCCACCAAGGCCAAGCAATCAAACACATCTGAACTTTCTTATTTGAACCAAATTTATACTCATCCTCAGTAACATTTCTCCAATCTTGTGATGTTCCACTGGTTTCACTGCTTCCTGACAAACTCATCGAATATTCAAGAACATCTAAACACTTGGCCTTCCCTTTTAAGTGGACCTGTCCCTCAATCTGGGCCTATCCCTCAAATTGGACATGTCCCTTTAACTCAATCTGCCCCTTTAAATGGACTGCTGGAGCTGTCCTGAAACTGGACCTCTTCCTGAAACTGAACCATCCTTTTGACTTGACCTGTGCCTTTAACTGGGCCCAGAATCTGCCCTTTTAACCCATTTGACCCCCTTCAAAATGGACCCAGCCCTTTAATTGGTGGACCCAATTCTTAAAGATGACCTGACTCAGTATGTAATGGGTTCCTTCTGTGTCTATTCCCCATCCTCCACAAGTTAGTTTAGATCCATTAAAAACCTTTAGCTCTTCCAGTTGTATTCCCCAACTCTTCCTTACCTCCACAGTTGTCCTGTGAAGGGGCTGGTCCTGACTGTTGTGTATCTGTCCAGGTGAACATGTCCAGGGTAAAGCAGGTGGGGCTGTTGGCTGCCGGCTGTCAGCCCTGGAACAAAGATGTTTGTGCCGCCAGTGGAGATCGTTTTGCCTACTGTGCTACTTTGGCCATCTATATCTACCAGGTGAGTTCCTGTGTGTTACGATGGTGATGAACCTGTACCCCTGTTGTGTCTCTTTGTATATTCTATTAATCTTATACTGTATTTTCATGCTCAGTTAGCTGACCTACCACATGATGGAGCTGTTAAATACTCTGTGAGGGCCCTGCCTCTCGTGCTTACCTGGCCGTGTTCATTGGTTTTGTCTGTGTTGTTGCAGTTGGACCAGCAGTACAATCAATTCAAGCTGAGATCCATCATGTCAGAGCACAAGAAGACCATTACGGCCATCAGCTGGTGTCCTGACCACCCTGATCTATTCGCCTCAGCTTCAGCTGAGAACCTGCTCATTGTGTGGAATGTAGCAGAGCAGAAAGCTGTGGCCAGACTGGACAACACAAAAGGTAGATGGATCAAACCAGGTCTTGTGGACCAGAGGGGCCTCCTCTCAGGTCTTACACTTCACAGTGTTTCTTCTACTTACCCAGGTGTTCCTGCATCTATCAGCTGGTGCTGGAACTCAGCTGATGGCGTGGCCTTTGTCTCCCAGCGTGGTCCTCTCTACATCTGGGTCTATGCAGGTCCAGACCCTGGGCTCACTGTGCACAAAGAAGCCCACTCCTTCCTGTCTGACATCTGTCTCTTCAGGTGGCACCCCAACAAGAAGGGCAAGCTGGTGTTTGGACACACTGATGGAAGTCTCTCTGTTTTTCAGCCAGGTACCCACCTACTCATTCTGACCTGAAAAAACCAAAACCAGGAGGAAGAGACTCAGACTAACTAGAGCCAAGTTGCTCTGGGAGCAGGGGTTCACAACTAAAAGTCAAACATGTTTTTAGATGTTTATACAATGTATAAAAAAAACCTGAAATCTCTCATTAACTAAAGTTGCCAAACTGCAGTCAGTTGTTTCCTGTTTACTTTGGTCACCTGTTTCCTTGGGTCCAATTTCACAAAGCAGGTTTAGTTCAAACTCAGAGTCTGTTAACCCTGAAATGAGGGAAACTGAGTTTTCCGTTTCATAAAGGGAGGTAACTCAAACAGGAGAAAGCCTGTTTCCCAGAGAGAGGTAACTTAAGCTCTTGGCCAGTTACCGTAGTAACTGTCACATCCGCACAGCGTTTCTTTGCAAATGGGAGTTTTTTGTAAATCGGACATGCAGAGCATTTGAGTAAGGCAACTATATGCCATAATCAGAGATTAAGTCACCATCATCAACACCACCACCACCACAGTCTAGGATGAGAATGTGTTCATACTTCTGTGTAGGCTAAATATCACACAATTTTAAGAAGTGTGAATGGGAAGAGAACAATCAGTAACATATCAAGATGTTAGCTCTACAGGCCTTTTAGGATCCCCCTCTGTGAAGGCAGCAGACACAGTATCCTTCAAGCTCTTCATCCTAGATGAGTGATATGTTTCAGTATACTTAAACTACCATTTGGAAAAATCTTTGGAGTATTGCCTACTTACAGTTACAAGGCCTGTTGTGGCGTGAGGGGGCTCAACCAGGCAGATAGAAACATGATCAAAATGAGGGACTCCTGTGAGATTATGCTGAGGTCTTTATTCTGTTTGAATAAAGTTTTTATATTTGATCTTAAACTGCTGCCAAGTGCACCTCTCCGCCGCAGGATTGCACCTAAATGAAATAAATAAATAGGCTACCATTCAAGCAGTTTTCCCCTGTAATATTATTGTGATTGCAAAGGACTACATTTCAACTTACATATTAACCCGAGCAGAAATGTTCTCCCATGCCTTCTCCCTCTCTTTTGCTGCTGCAGTGGTGTTGCACTTCTTTCTAAAAACATGTTCAAACTTGCCATATGAACGCATTAAAATGCCCAATTCTATTGAGGTGAAAAACGCGTCCCTTCTCTTCCCCGAGTCTGACGTACATAACCCAAAGATAAGGTCCAATTAATCAGATCTAGAATGAATGGTTCAATTAAATAAAAAATCTCTTTAAAGAGGCTAGTTGGTACTGCATTTAATAGACAGGTTGATGATTTGGATGATGAGACTATAGAAGCTAGCTCTGAGAGATTCAGAGGTGAGAATGATTCCAGATGTACAATACGCATTGCAGTTGATTCAGTATTTTATTCTCTAATGTAGGTAAGAGCGGATGAATTATTTCTCTGATTGTAAGAATTTTATCTGTAAAAAAAGTCCATAAAATCGTCGCTGCTGAGAGCTAAAGGGATCACTGGTTCAATTGAGCTATGGCTCTCTGTCAGCCTGACTACAGTACTGTTGAGAAACCTGGGTTTGTTCTTGTTTTCTTCTATTAGTGCTGAGTGATATGAACTTCTAGCACTGCAGAGAGTTCTTTTATACATTTTTAAGCTTTCTTTCCAGGTTCGGTGAGACTCTTCTGAGTTACTGGAATGCCAACATCTTTCTAATTTCTTTGATGCCTGCTTTAAGGCACGGATTTGGGAATTATACCACACAGCCAGCCTCCTCTGTTTGATTACTTTCTATTTGAGAGGGCCGGCATCATCAAGATTCAAACACAGTGTGGCCATAGTGCTCCCCTAGATCATAAGGTCATCAACCTGTGTATGGGAGAAATCCTCATTTGAATTTAGATATGGCATTGTTGGGAATGATGACTGGATGTTCTCTTTAAATTTAGCCACAGCATCTTCAGATAAGCATCTTCTATAGCTGAATTTATTCCTAAAGGCTATACAGCCAATTAAAGTAAACTCAAATGTAAGGAGGTAATGGTCGGTTAAAAGAGAGTTTTGAGGAAATATTGTTAACTTGTCCATTTCAATGCCATATGTTAGAGCAAGGTCAAGGATATGATTGTAGCGGTGAGTGGGTTAATTCACATACTGGGAAAAGCCAATTGAGTCTAGTAGGGAAAGAAACTCAGAACTAAGGCCTCTGCCTCCTGGTCTCGACTCTGGGTTGTCAGGGTTTGGGCTTTCTAATAAAATCGGCCATATTCCTAGTTATGAGAGCGGCCCCGTCCAAGGTGGGATGGACACAATCTCTCCTAATCAGACCAGGCCTCCCCCAGAAAGCCTCCCAGTTATCTATGTAGCCCACATTGTTTTCGGAACACCACCTCAACAGCCAGTGCAGGGTTAGTTTTGGCATACTTGCACACCGATTCCACATTAGTTTTTGTGACTTCCAACTGGCGAAGTCGGGTGTCGTTGATGCCGATGTGAATAACAATATTACCATATTTACGTTTATCCTTCGCCAGCAGTTTCAGATAAGACTGGCTGTCGCCGGCTCTGGTCCCCAGGATACACTTAACTATGGCCGCCGGTGTCGCTAAATTCACATTCCTCAGAATAGAATCGCCAATCACTAGAGTCAGCTTTTCAGTGGGTGTGTCGCTGAGTGTGGAGAACCTGTTTCAGGCTGTCACCCAGCCGCCCTGCTGCTTGGGAGCCGCTGGTGGGGAGGAAATTGTCTCGGCTGCCGTAGGAGCTGGTCTAGGTCGGCCCGCAATGGCTACAGGGGGGGTTCTTGGCAGTTTACTGTTGATTAATCAGGTGAATAGCAAAAGAATAGCAGAGACAGCACACAAGGCAACAGCACAACCACCAGTGACCAGAACTGACGTAACACGCTTATGCAACACTGATATTATTATTCCTCTTCTTATTTCCTAGTTATTCCTAGTTATTATATCCTAGTTATTTCCTCTTCTCTTTCATGTGTCATTTCCTGTTTACCTTGTTCAGCTGTTTCGAATTTTCTATCATCAGCTGTTTCTTTAGTCTGGTCAGCTGTTTCCTGTTTTCTTTGATCAGTTGTTTCCTGTTTCCCATAATCTTCCGTTTCTTGTTTCCTTTGATCAACTGCTTCCTGCTTCTGTTGAAGCTGGAACTGCTGCTGAAGGGGGTCCCGCAAAGACCTGGAACAAGGGACTTGACACTGAAGTTATTGAGAGATTAAAGTTTTTTCTGTTATTGTGGGTGGTTAAAGATCAGGGTATTCTTTTATCCAAATGAACTATTCTAATGCCCTCCCAGAGCAGAGTCTTTTACCTGAACCCAAATGTCCATTAACCTTCTCAGGGACTAAGAGCCAGAAACATGTACTGCGTCCAGAGTCTCTGGAGGGCACAGATGAAGAGGACCCCGTCAGCGCTCTGGAGTGGGACCCTCTGTCAACAGACTACTTACTGGGTCAGTCAAACTAAGAACAGGATTTTGGGTCCCTTATTGTTTTGAATGTTCAAGTTATTCAAGTTTCCATTATTATTTTTGATGGAAGGAACAAAAGAGTATAAAAAATTTCTCAGCATGCCCCACCTGCATTAGCAAACAAACGCGTTCATTCTTGTGTCCAGCTATTTACGGCCCTGTTCTCAAGGAAATGGCTCCATTTAACGTTAGCAACTTGATAGGCAAATCTACAAATATGAGACACCACAGCTGCTGGCTCTATCTTGGATGTTTGTTGGGGTAAATACTTGTATCCAAGTCGCAGCGAGGAAGTATGATGACATGTAATAGTGTTGTCTAATTTTTTAGGGAAAATTTTTCATTTCTTGGGGGAAAAATCCCCACCGGCCTCTCCATAGGCTGTATTGACATACAGATACATGAAGTATGTTTGACACACAAATGTCTCCTATGTCTACCAGTGTCAAACCTCCATAATGGGATCAGGTTGGTTGACAGTGAGGCCTTGACCTGCATCACGTCCTTCTGCTTCCCCTCAGCTGCTGCATCGGTTCAGTGTCTGGCCTGGGTTCCCTCTGCACCAGGCATGTTCATCACCGGAGGTAAACACCAGGGCTGTGATTAAATGGATGGGTTGTGTGTACGACATGGGTAGACTTTATACATTGATCTCTTCCAGCCTGATAATGTGCTGCGTCACAAAGCAAAAATGCTTCAGGGATGGTTTGAGGAGCACAACAATAAGTTTGAGGGGGTGATCTGGCCACCAAATTCCCCACATCTCAAGCCAATCAAGAATCTGTAGGATATGCTGGACAGATAAGTCTAATCCACGGAGGCACGTTGCAATTTAGAGGGCTTAAAACACCTTCAGGGTCTAGTGGAGTCCATGCTTCGGCGGGTCAGGGCTGTTTTGGCTGGAAAAGGGAGACCAACACAATAGTCGGCAGGTGGTCATAATGTTATGCCTAACGGATGTTTTGTGTTGCATTTCTTCAGACTCCCAGGTGGGGGTGCTGCGGGTGTGGAACGTGTCTCGATCCACTCCTCTGGACAGCTTCAAATTGAAGAAGACTGGCTTTCATGCCCTTCATGTCCTCAGCTCTCCTCTCTCTAAGAAAGGTGACCGCCATTTGTATGTCCATATTTGTGTGATGATCCAGCTGTGGCTGATCATATGCTTAGCAGTAGCTGATTGGATTATCTCCACAGGTATCTCCACAGCTTGCAGTTCCTGTTCTCCATGTAAAAGTCAGCACACCAGCTCCACCAGTGAGGCAGTGCCCCCACCCACCCTGTCCCAAAACCACTCCTTCTCTCTGCCGCCAGGCCATGCTGTCTGCTGCTTCATGGATGGGGGGGTGGGGCTGTATGACATGGGGGCCAAAAAGTGGGACTTCCTGAGAGACCTGGTATACACACGCACACACACACATATTACTCACTTAACAGTGGGGACACTCATTAGAATGTCTTGCTAGTGATTATGGATACATATTTAAGTCTGTCCACTTCATCAAATGATGCTAAGGCCAGACCAGGTAAACTGAAAATATGATAACATTTAAATTTAGCTTTGCTTTACTGAGAACTGAAGCCACACAAACTAAAACTTTATCTGATTACACCTGGAGTTCAAGGACATCAGAAGATTTTTTTCGAGCAAAAGGGTGAGAAAGTAGAGGATAAACTTAAGAGTCATAATTTAGTTGGTTTTTAGTTTGCATTTATAAGTCTGAGAAAAGAGAAACTATAATGTGAGAGACAGGCTCATCTTTCTCACTAATTTGATAACTCATTGATGCAGGAAATGTGTCAAATGACTTGCATCTAATAACACTGACGAAGCCTGACAAATGCAAATATGACTAGGCTTCATTACTAACATTGATGTTAACATTGATTGATTATGATGTTCAGTTTTCTGCCATTGATTTTTGGGCAAGACATCCATCTATTTTCATTCATCTAAGTTGACCTTCTTAAGTCGGTTAAGCCTTAAAGTGGTTTTAACTGGTTCTTCATGACTGTGCCACCCTTGCTACTGCTCATTTTATGAAAACTTTAAGATCTGGTAAATCTTGAAAACTACACAGCAATGTCAAAATGTAATTTGAATAGGGTAAAAATGGTACTTGCGTTGCTTGAATTTAATCAGTTTAAGTTCATTTACATGAAAGAGGTCGGACATATTTAAGGTGAAAAGTTCAATATATGAATAATTCCTATGGCATCTAGCAGTACAAGAGGATTATGAGGGGTCCCCGAAAAAATTTCTTCCCTGTTATGGGGTCTTGACCCATGAATAACACCGGGACGAGTTTAACCAAGGTCTTGGTGTTGTTTTCCAGGGTCACGTGGAGACCATCTTTGACTGTAAATTTAAACCAGATGATCCTAACCTTCTGGCCACGGCCAGTTTTGATGGAACCATCAAAATATGGGACACAAACACACTTACAGCTGTTAACACCTCCCCTGGCAATGAAGGAGTGGTCTACTCACTGTCCTGGGCTCCAGGTACGTCAACACACACACCTCCAACATGTAGACAACAATCAAACATAAAAATTAACACAACTCAGATGAACCACTCCACAAGGAGAAGTATGACTCATGCTAGTCTGGCTAATGGATCCAAGAGAGCAACAGGAAATAAATCAAATCAAATCAGATTTATTTGTATAACAAAGTTACATCAAGGCACTTTACATATAAAGCAGGTCTAGACCAAACTCTTTATAAGATGATTTAAAGAGATCCCCCAATGAGGAAGCACTTGGCGACACTGGCAAGGAAAAACTTCCTTTGAGAGGCAGAAACCTCGGGCACAACCAGGCTCGGGGGGGCCATCTGCCTCAACCAGTTGGGTTGAGAGTGGCATGTGAGAGAGAGAGAGAGAGTTGATGGAGATGAGGCTGTAGTATGGAATTCACGGGGATAAGGGAGCAGCAACATGGGATGGCACTGAGTCACCACCTGCAGGATGAGGATAGGGAGAGAGAGGAGAGGAACTGGGAGAGACAGAGACT
Organism: Echeneis naucrates; assembly: GCF_900963305.1. Classification (NCBI taxonomy): domain Eukaryota; kingdom Metazoa; phylum Chordata; class Actinopteri; order Carangiformes; family Echeneidae; genus Echeneis; species Echeneis naucrates. Next base: position 21,056,522 of record NC_042511.1, read on the forward strand.
TCGGGAAAACATGGTTAGTAAATGAAGTAAACATGCTTAGAACTGGGAGAAACAGGAATTTCTAAGAAGCATAGTTATTGTAAGCGCATGCAAGGGGGAGGGGGAGGAGGGAGAGGGAGAGAGGGGGGGAGAGAGTGAGAGAGCAGCCTAGGCCTATAGCAGCATAGCTAAAGAGTAGATGGACTTTGACTTTTTAACTATAAGCTCTGTCATACAGAGCGTTTTTAAGCATGGTCTTGAAAATTGCGAAGCAGTCCGCCCCCGAGACCGATACTGGAAGTTGGTTCCATAGAAGAGGAGCCTCATAACTGAAAGATCTGCCTCCAGATTTACTCTTGGAGACTCTAGGAACCACAAGTAGACCGCCATCTAGAGAGCGGAATGGCCTATTAGAACAATAAGGAACTATGAGCTCTCTGAGATATGATGGAGCTTGGTCATTAAGAGCTTTATATGTTAACAGAAGGATTTTAAATTCTTCTACTACTATTTTACCGGCAGCCAATGTAGAGCAGCTAACACGGGAGAGATGTGATCTCTTTTCCTAGTTCCTGTTAATATTCGTGCAGTAGCGTTCTGAATCAACTGAAGGCCTTTCAGAGATTTGTTTGGACATCCAGATAGTAATGAGTTACAGTAGTCCAGACTAGAAGTTACGAATGCATGGGCTATTTTTTCTGCATCATCTTGAGAGTGGATGTTTCTGATTTTCCTAATGTTTCTCAGGTGGAAGAAAGCTGCCCTCCTGACTTGTTTTATGTGAGGTACAAAGGACATGTCCTGATAAAAAGTTACTCCAAGGTTTCTTACAGTGGAGCTGGAAGCCAAACTAATGTTGTCCAGACTGATTAGATGGTTAGATAGCGTTTGTTTGAGGTGCTTAGTACCGAGTTCAAGAACTTCATATTTGTCAGAGTTCAGGAGTAAAAAATTTTGGGTCATCCAGACTTTTATGGCTTTGAGACATGTCTGCAGTTTGACTATCTGACTGACTTTATTTGGCTTCATTGATAAGTACAGCTAAGTGTCGTCTGCATAACAGTGAAAGCTGATGCTGTATTTCCTGATAATGTTGCCTAGAGGAAGGATTGGTCCAAGTACCGAACCCTGTGGGACTCCATAACTGACTACAGTGCATGAGGAGGAGCTATAGTTAACATGAACAAACTGATGTCTATCTGATGAATAGGATTGGAACCACCTTAGTGCAGTTCCTTTAATGCCAATTTCATGTTCCAGTCTCCAGAAGTTTGGAGGCTGATCCATTGTCTGAAGCCATTAGAATGTAATTGGAGACTTTAACCAGTGCTGTTTCTGTGCTGTGATGGGCTCTAAATCCTGACTGAAACTCTTCAAGCAAATCGTTCCCATCCAGATGGTCGTGTAATTGGTTTGCTACTGCTTTCTCAATGATTTTCAAAATTAATGGAAGGTTCGATATGAGTCTATATTTGGCCTAAACATCTGGATCAAGATTTGGCTTTTTAAGCTGGGTTTGATGACTGCAGTCTGAAGAGTCTGATGTACATAACCCAAAGATAAGGTCCAATTAATCAGATCTAGAATGAACGGCTCAATCAAGTAAAAAATCTCTTGAAAGAGACTAGTTGGTACTGGGTCTAATAGACAGGTTGATGATCTGGATGATGAGACTGTAGTAAGTGAGACTTAAAGAGTTGGAGGCGCGGCTTTGCACCTTAGCTAGTCCAATTTATGCTAGTGTAGCTTGCCAGTGCCCTTTAGTTGCTGCGGGCCGAGCTACAGCAGTTCAGAGAGCCCCCCACCAATCAGTTCCCAAGCACCAGTAATCCAGTCATGGCGGCTGGGTGACTGTCCAAGACAAGAGGCATAGCCAAAGGCAGCAGCCATAGGTTCACCACCAACCAGTCAATGTTTCTAACAGGCTCTCCCCACTCAGTGACATACCTCTTGTGAACCGGGTCAAATTATTGCCACAAGTCAGCAAAACCAGCGGCCATAGTTGAATGCATCTCTGAGGCCAGAGCAACGACATCCAGTCTTATCTGCCCAAATCTTGGCCTGTCTGGAAAGTGGAAAACTATAATATATGTAACAGAAAACGCGCCAATAGCCTAAAAACCTTTTTAACTGCATCAGTAACAAAGAGTGCAGTCAGTAAACCAAATCTGCAGGGGAACCACAATGAATGAAAAAAGAGCCACAGAAAATAAACACCAGTCAAGCCTATTCATAAACAATAGGATCATGTACTATCTATGTACTATATAAATATATATATATATGAAAAATGAATTAAAATACTCAATAAATGCATTCAAATTCCAATAAATGCACCAAAAATATTAAATATCAATGTAGATAACAAATGATAAAATGTAACATAAACATAGACTGCATAATTATTGTTGTTGATTTAATTGCTGATTAATCTAATTCTTATACATAATTTTGGCAGGTTTTCAAGTGTGCACCATCCGCACTGATTTGATGGAAGTACGACAGGCATAGTGATTAGCGCTGGTGCCTCCCAACAAGAAGGTTGTTGGTTCAGTTCCTGGGCCTGGGGCCTTTCAGTGTGGAGTTTGCATGTTCTCCTTGTGCTTGCGTTTGTGAGCCTCAAGGCTTGTGCTGGTCTCAACCCTGGATAAATGGGAGGCGGCATAGCGGTTAGCAGTGTTGCCTGACAGTAAGAAGGTTGTAGTGCGATTCATGGGCATGGGGCCTTTCTATGTGGAGTTTGCATATGCTCTGCACATGTGTGGGTTTCCTCTAGGTTTCCTCCCACAGTCGAAAGACATGCATGTCTAGGTTGATTGGTGACTCTAAATTGCCTGTAGGTCTGAGTGTAAGTGAGTGATTGTTCATCTCTGTGTGTTGGCCCAGTAATGGACGGGCAACCTTTCCATGGTGTACCTCGCCCTCGCCCAATGTGAGCTGGGTTTGGAATCAGCACCCCCTGTGACCTGGAAACGGATAAATGGTAGAAGATGAATGAATGAATGATTGTTGGACACCATAGTTTTCTCGGGCCCTCTGCCAGATCTGACCAGTGATGACTAGGGTTGCCAGCAGTCCCTTAAAATATGGAATCGTTACTTAAAAGATGCGTCCTTATTGAACTGATAAGGGACACGATTTGTTCCATATTTTTTAAAATCTATGACATACATTTTGTCCTTCCAGCCTCATGTTGTCATTAAACTACTGTTTGCCAAGGTGGTGTCCAGAAAACAACGTGGGCTTTATAGATAACTAGAAGACTTTCTGAGGGAGACCTGGTCTGATTAGGAGAGATGGTGTCCAACTCACCGTGGAGGAGGCAACTCTCATATCTCAGAATCTGACAGACTTTACTAGAAAGTTAAAACCATGGCATTCCAGAGTCCAGACCAGGAGGCAGAGCTCCAGTTTAACACTCTTCTCTGCACCTCAATCAGAGTGGTTGCCTGCCCAGAACAGAATTGACCTCTTAAATTTAGAAAAATTATTAACAGAGCTAAAAAGCATCACTTGATTGAAGTTAGCTACACCAGCCAGGGATGTAGTTAAGCGTTAGAGCACATGCCTTGAATACAGAAGCTCTGGGTTCATACCCCAGCCATGACTAGTGCTTTTGCTGGTCCAAAGCCCAGAATTTTTTCTTTTACTTCACTTCAAACTCGAGTTCTTACCCATGCTACCAAGTTGTCATTGGCAGCGCTGCTGAATAAATTTTTATTTATAAACATCTCCCACCACCCAAGTCATATCTTGGCCTGAAGAGGCAGGTGATAGTCTCCTGCACCGTGACGCGAGCACCAGCCATTGTCATTCGATCTTTATGCAGCCCGCTGCAGACATCTTGTCTCACCACCTCGTAACACATTTGTTATTTTGCTAACGTTAGCTAACATTATTTTCTTCTAAACGGCTCCAGCATGGACGGCCTAGCCTTTGTTGAGCAACAAGAACACATCTCTTCAACAACAAGGGGCCTCCAGCTACAGTACAATGTGTTGGTCAGAATTAGCTTGCTCGCTAGCCATTCCACCAGCTAACCTAGCATACTGTGTAGCTACTAAAGCAGCTCATGTTGGATAAGAAGAAGCGTTGCTCCTAGTGCGGGAGACACACAGCTGACCAACAGCCGCAACACATGTGTTTTGTGCCTGGGATAGGAGCATGCGGAGTTGGCACTAAGCAAACCCTTCTTCTGCCTATCATGCTCCCAGCTCCCTCTTTCCACGCTCTGCCATCAACCCCAGCTCTGCATTCCCACCACAGACAGTACAGCTCACTCAGAGCCTGCTAACCCATGGACGGACTCCGACTTCCCGCCCCTCCCTCCCTCCGGAAGACCAGAGGGAGATGCCTGGTGCACCCCTCTGGACAGCAAGTGTGTTCCACAAAAAGAAGAGCTCTCAAATTTTCATGCCCGCCAGTGGGATGCCATGTTGGGCATGGAGGAGGATTGTGGGGAGGAGGAAAATGGCGCTAGGTTTTGCTGCAGAGAAGAGGAGACTGAAAACGAGGAAGGAGCTGCTGTGGGGCTGGCACTGAAGGGCCCCTTCCATAAGGAGTTTCTGGAGGTAATAGCCTGAGCTGTGGCTAAACTGAATATTGCGTGGCAAGGACCCCCCAGCTCGTCTCCCCTAGTTGCCCAGGGGTGCATATTTCCAAGGTTCAGCTATGCAGCCAAGGCAGATGCCATGCTGCAACGATATAAAGCAGTTAGTCCGGCTCTCTTCGGGGGGCACCGCACCAGACCAGATCCTCCATTCATGCTTTCATGGGGTAGTCCTCCATCAAATCTGAGCTGGAGGTGGGCTATTTAAATATGCCACTTCTGGAGGAGGAATTTGTGGTGGCTCACCTCTCCTCCTCATCCCACAAGCCTCAGCTCCTCTCCAAAGCCTGTCAGCTCATGGCCTTGCTAGCCGAAAAATCATACAAGGCAGCGGGGCAGGTGGCTGCAATGACGAATAATCTGGCCATCCTCCAGGCTTACCTGTCTCAAAAGGCTTACCAGGCCTGCCTCCTGCGTGATCTAGAGGGCAAGGCCACCACTGAGACCTATACGGAGCTCCAAAAAGTGACAGACTTCCTATTCATGATTCCATGCACTGCGCAGGATGCCGGGAAGATTATGGACTTCTCTGTGGTCACCAAAGGTCATCTCTGGCTGAATCTCACCCAGATTCAGAAGAAGAGGCTCCTTAATGCCCCTGTTTCCACCATGGGCCTGTTCAGCAATGCAAGACATCACACATAAATTTGAGAGGCAGCAAAAACACTTGCCAGCTTTTAAGTTGCTCATGCCTCACTGCTACCGTAATCCCTTGCCTGCCCACCAGGCCCATCCTAACTGGCCGGGTCGGAGCTACACACCAGGCCAACACTCTGCCAGTGCCTCCTGAGCCAATCCGCAGCTAACCGGAGCTGGCTTTATCACCCGCTCCTCCAGAAGCAGCACCACAACCAGGCGAACAGAGGGAAAAAGCCTCATAGGACATAGTTACTCCTTTTTGGGGAGGGGGGATGAACACCCTTCTGTCAGGACATACGGTCACACAGCAATCAGGTGTTTTGGAACGAAAGCTAGTGTTACAGTGTCCCTTGCTTGTGAAAATTGCTCAGCCCACACACACACACACAGTTCCACCTCACACTGCACAGCTCTGTCCACTCTGGTCACAGTAAGCAGAGGTGGGTGCTTGACTAACACTGATGAAGACTCAACTTGACTTTGACTTGGTCTTCATGACTTGAGACTTGACTTAGACTTGAGACGGATGGCTTGAAAGGACTTGCCATTTTTAATTTAAATATGTGCATTTTTTGCAACTTTTTTTAAAAAGGTTTTATTTTGAAACATGATCGGGTGATTTTCCAGTGCAATGTATGCAGCACACTGAACAGACTAACAGCCGTCAGCAGGTCAACAAAGGAGCACCATACATGGAGGCTAGACCAAGAATAATTCAATTTGGGTTCAAGGATTATGTTGTCGATGACAGTATAAAGAAGAAAACAGCGGTATGCAAGGTCTGCAGCTCAAAAATCAGTGACAACAACCACAACATTCAACTTCATCCGTCACTACAAAACCCACAAAGAAAGGTAAGCTTCGTGACTGTGTGTTTTAGCTAGCTGTTACGGCTGTTGTAAAAGTATGCCCATTCATCTTTTGATAATAACGTGAAAGTACTTATTACAAGGAAATATCACAGGGAACGTGACAAAATGTGACAATTTTTTTCACATGGATTCACATGCTGCCATCTCTATGAAAGCGTATCAGGGCCAGGCAGGAGAAAAATATTTGAGAGGAGGAAGATTTCTTTTTTTTTCATCATGCACTTCAAGAATAAAGTCGAAATATCTCCTCCATCAAATGCAGTTAGAAGAGCTACTGACAGCTATGCACGCAACTACACCTACTACATCCTTGGAGTGTAATGTTAAGGTTACGTTTCTGAAATTGTACTTCCACATTAATCTCGATATTTTGGCTTTTTTCTCGAAATTGTATTTGAACATTAATTTTGACATTTCGACTTTTCTGTACATCTCATATTGCATATTAACAGATTTTGTTTTCATGTATGAAAATTTCAGTGCATTTTAACACAGCCAATTCACATAAATTGAATAGTCCTCCTGATTTAGTCCTAGCTATATTGTCTGCAGTTCCAGGATTAATATTAAAACTATATTTCAAATGATTTACTATGCAATGACGATCTTAATGTTATATTTCTCTGTGCCGTGGGAGGATTCAGTTGAAGAAGCATATGAAAGGAAAAAGCTCAGGAATGCAGATCTAGGTAAGGATGCTGAGCAGCGAGGGTGGAAGGTTAGGATTTGTCCAGTGGAAGTAGGATGTAGAGGGTTTGTAGCCAGATCTGTTGTTGCTTTGTTGAGGGAGTTAGGAGGAAGGGGACAGAGTGAGAGGAAAATAGTGAAAGAAATGTCGGATGAGGCAGTAAGATGCAGTCAGTGGATTTGGATTAGAAGAACTAATAGTAGCTGGGGGCCCAGCAGGAGGAGTTCTTAAGATAGACAGACTCTAAGGAGAAGCAGAGGAAGAAATCCAGGAAGGGGAAGTGTATTTAAGTGGAGGGTGTGGCCTGTTTGAGCCTCTTTGAGACCAAGTGGTTAGTCCAGGTGAGTTGGACTGTATTATTTTGATTTGGTTTGATTATAGGACTGTCCAGGTGAGTTTGTTTGCTGAATCTGCTAGTGTAGCTTGTCCTCCACCTCCTGCACCCTCTATACTTTCATGTCCCCTACCCGAACCAGGGTCTGTATCCCATCCCTACTTTTATCTCCGCCTCTTCTATTTCTCTCCCCTACCCGGACCAGGGTCTGTATCCCATCCCTACTTTAATCACCACCTCTTCTATTTCTCTCCCCTACCCAAACCAGGGTCTGTATCCCCACCCTGCTTTCACTGGTGCAGTTGACAGTATTGCTGCTGGAGACAGTTGTCTTTGTTTGAGCAGCGGTGATGGCTGGCATTAGGGGAGTGACTCTGGGACGCCAGTGATCACTGTTCGCCTCCTGGAGGTGTCGTGGGCCTATCAAGACAAAACACTGGTGAAAGGAGGTTCCCCAGACATGTTAGCTATCACTGCTCACTGGCCTATTTAGATCTATAGGGATCTTGTCTATAGGGCACAGTTTGGGAGTAAGGGAGTTAATCACTGAGTCTGGTCCATTTTTTTGTTGCAAAAGTTTTTGTGTTTACTCTAAAAACTCTCTTCTTTTTATTGTCTACAGATATGAAGAGGACATCCATACCAAAGCAATTTTGGATCTTAATCAACCTCAATCAACCTTAATGACTCATCCTGCGGTCTGGTCAGACCGCAGGATGAGGGGCTTTCTTGGAGTCACAGGACTTTGGATCAATATTGAAGAATAAGTGCTGGATCCTTCATTTCCTAAGTTGAAATCCCAGTTGCTTGCATGCAACTGCTTCAAAGGTTCCCATACAGGGGAAATAATTTGTGAAGAGTTTGAGCAAATATGCGAAAAATATCAGATCAAGAAAAAGGTCAACCACATCATCTATGACAGTGACGCAAACATGAAAAAGGTGTTCACTACATGTTTTCCTGGAGAGGGAGATGAGGATGACGAACTTGATGATTTCAACATTTGAAACAACCTGACGGTGGAAGAGCAAGAGAAGATTGAAAATGTCTTGAATGCAAAGTCCCAGACAAGACTTCAATGTTTTGCACTCACTATTCAATTGGCTATAGGGGATGGTCTTAAAGAGACTAAATTACTCAGTGCAGCTCTCACCAAAGCTTCCAGGTTGAGCTCTTTGCTCCACACAAGCACCTTTGACACAAGACAAATTTGAGAAGGAGTTTGGACAGTGTGGAATCCCTGCCTCTGTTACCACAAGCTGGAATTCTGAGGTAACTGAAATCAGTTCTCAACTGTGACTACCTGAAACTGTCTACAGTTCTAAAAGATGCAGGACACAAAGAGACAGTATTCACAGCTAGAGAGTGGACTCAGATAAGGGAACTAGTGGATGTTCTTCAACCTTCTGGAGGAGTCACATATCTCACACAAGGAGAAAGAATTGCCACTACAAGTGCTGTGGTACCCTGTATCCTTTCTCTTAATCATCACTTGGAAAATCAAAAAGAGAAAGTGCGCTACTTGGGTGGCTTGATCCATAGCGTGTAAGGATCACTCCAAAGAAGATTCAGAGGGATCTTTGTAAATTTGAGGATTGCAGATGACCAGAGTGATGGAGCAACCTTGCCCTTCTTTGACCCTTTGTACCTAAAACCTGCTCTGCTGGATCCTGCATTTGGCACCATGTGCTTGACCCATGATGTTTTGGTCCCTGAAACGTCAAGCAGGATATGTCTGTGATGACAAAAAGAACGTTATGTTTTCCATAGCAATCCAATTTTAATGTCAGACCTGAGAAGAAATAGGCTATAAAACAAATGTTCACTATGTTGACATACACTCACTGAGCACTTCAGTTTTTATTGACATTTTGTGAAAGGTGATAATTCTACTTTATAGTTATTATGGAGGTTGTAGTGGGCAATAGTGGTGTAATGGAGTGTGTTATATTGAAAAGTGTTCCTAATATTTTGCCTCCCACATTTATGTTAGTGAAGTGGAGAAAATGACTATTGTTTTTGCTTGTTTATCAGACTTGATTCTCAGAGAAGCGGGCACAACTAGTCCAACTACAGACGAACAGGACCAAATAACACCGGCAGAGCCAGAGCATCAGTCTGTGCTGTTCTGAGCATATTGCAAAAAACAGAGGATGGATTCAAGTTCCAGTCCCCAAATTTAGCTGAACTACTATTTAGACATTTGTGATTGACAGCGCTGCCGTCGTAAGTAAGCAGTTAAATAAGTTAGGTCATTGTAAGCAGGCTGCAAAAATTTTAGTTATTGTTAATATTGAAATAAAACTTGTGTACCACTGTCTTTACTGATTGTAACTTTGAAAACTGGAGTAGATCATCAGATTTTTGTATGACTTGACTTGTGACTTGCTTGACCTGAGCAATGACTTGACTTATAGCAGGGATTCGACTTGACGTGCTTGATTCTCAACACAATGACTTGGGACTTGCTGGAGACTTGCTTGTGACTTACACGAGTGACTTACTCCCATCTCTGACAGTAAGCACTCAAATGAGCTTGAAGCCCGCTACGGGCTGGGACAGTGTCACACCTTTAAAGTAAACACAAATGAGCCCAAAGCCCGCTTAAGGGCCGGAACATTGCCACACTTTTTTAAAGCGACCACAAATGAGCCCGAAGTCAATTATGAGGCCAGGACGTTTTCAAAATGCATTACAAACTACAGCAGGCTCGTGGAGGGATGCTTTGCCGCAGCGGGTCAGGCTCAAAGGGGAGTCAGCGCGGCTCTCTCATGGCAAGAGGGCAGCGCTGTCCGAGAGGCTGTTAATATGGAAGTAGCTCAGCCATCCTTCCCCCTGGATACTCAGCACAATGAAGAATGGCTACGCCTTGCAGTTTGCTCGCAGTCCACCACACTTAACTGGTTTTATTCAGTCAAGTGTACAAGCCCACCTGGCCCAATTCTGGAACAGGAGATATCTCCCCTCCTAGAGAAAGAAGCCATTCACACAGTGAGCAAGGCAGAGCGCAACATGGGCTGTTATCACAGATACTTCTTGAACTCAAAGAAAGGAGGGCCGAAATACACAATTTTGGATTTGAGGGATTTGAACAAATCATTGAGGAATTTGCTGTTTTGCATGTTGACACAATGCCGGCTGTTGAAAGTGATCAGACTGGTAGATTATTTCACTTCTTTGGATATGAAAGATCTGGCGCACCCAAGGCTGTACTCGTTTTCCTCCCATCCCGCTGATCCAGCAGGTTCTGGACAGACTGAGGGAATGCAGGTTGCCACTCATTCTAGTGGCGCCGTATTGGCCATCACTGATGTGGTTCGCCGACCTATGCGCTATGGCGCAGGGGACTCCATGGACACTTCCGAGGTGCACAGACTTTCTGGCTCAGGCAAGAAAAAAAGTTTTCCACCCCTTCCCTCACAAGTGGAAGCTGGTGGCTGGGTTTCTGAATGGTAGCGCCTGCTATGTGAGCGGCTGACTTTAGCAGTTGTGGAGACCATACAGAGTGCCAGAGCTTCATCCGTCCATTCTCTGTATGTGCGTAAATGGCTGGTGTGCAGTGCTTAGGGAGGATCCAATATAATGCGGTATAGGGGTTGTCCCATGCTTTCGTCAGAGCTTGTTAGACAAAGGCTTGTCCCCCTCCTCCTTAAAAGTCTACTTGGAAAATCTTTGATGGAAAATCAGTGGGGTGTCACTCTATGGCATCTCGGTTCATGAAAGCCGCTCCCCGTTTGCGCCCCCCTTTAAAGATGCGTTTTTCCCAGGTTGGATTCTGTGACGGTGCTGGAAGGGCTCTTGGGACACCAATTTGAGCATGCCGGCACAGTTGAGTTGAAGTACTTATCCCTGAAGATGGCATTATTATTAGCCCTGTCTACAGTGAAGAGAGGTAGCGATCTCATTGCTTTGTTAGTACAGCAATCATGTATGAATTTTTCAGCAGATGAGTGGCGGTTGCCTAATCCCCCTTATCAGCCGAAGAATATTTAGGCTTGTTTTAGATCTATGGTTGTGGATCTATTAGCATTCTGCCCACCTACCTTTGCATCAGCAGAAGAGGAGCGCTTGCATAGACTGTGCCCAGTCCGTTCGCTCTCTGTGTATTTGGAGAGGATGCGTGCACTGCGCCGTTCTGACCAACTGTTTGTTTGTTATGGGTCCCAGTCTTGGGGTATGGCTCAATCCAGAGAGTGTCTGTCTCGTTGGATAGTGGAAGCCATAACTTTAGCCTATTCCTCTTTGGGGAAGGACCTGAGGGCTCATTCTACCCAGGGTGTTCCTAGTTCGTTGGCACTTTTGTGCATTGTGTCTGTGGAGGACATGTGTGAGGCTGCTTCTTGGTCAACTCCACACACTTTCAGAAGATATTATAGTCTGGATGCGTCTGATACGTTTTTTGCGCACTTTGTATTGTCTGCAGCCAGACATTGATACGTTTTGGCTTACTAGCATACCTCTGTATTGGATATGTAACTTAATAAGTGTAACTTATTGCGAGTGGGCCATGGTTTCCCATGTTAATTCCTCCTTGGGCCAGAAGGGTTGCACATGTTGGTGTCCTTTTCTTGGCCAGTTGGGGTGGTGGTATGCGTTGTAGCATGGATAAGAACTTGTGTTCAAAATGAAGTAAAACGTTAGGGTTGTGTTACAACCCAGGTTTTATGAGTTGTTACGATCCCCTAAATTATCCCGTACCCAGGAGACCAAACACAATTAAAAACACCCAAGAGTTGCTAAAATAAAAAAACAAGTTTCTTTATTGAAACATGTGATCATTACATGTGACCAATTCAAACCCTAAAGAAAAAAAAATAAATAAAAAACCTGACCTGAAACTACCTCCCCTCCCAAACTAACTAAATACTGGTGGACCAGCCAAAAAGAACAAAAGCAAGGGAGCCCACATGGGGCCAGCAGAACAGGGTTCTCCCCTCTACTGTGTTGCAGGCAGCAATGAGGAAGAGAGAGCCCGAACTGCAGTCCCTCCCCTGAGTAGCCACAGCTGTTAGAAAGGAGACAGACAGGATGAGGAAGGATCAGGATTATCAGCAAGGGGGGGTATGTAACATCCCCACCCTAAGTTACTGAACAATGCATATTAGGGGGAAAAAAACTGTTAATCCACAAAAGAACTTACAGTTTTCACAGGATACATTGTTCAGGTACAACTGTTTACAGGTGTGACAATGCATCAGCCATAACATTATCCCTGCCATGGATATGTGTGACTTCCACATTGAAGGCTTCTAACCGCAAACACCAATTCATCAAACGTCTATTTTTGTTTTGCATCCAGTGTAGGAAAACGAGCGGATTGTGATCAGTATAGAAAATTACAGGAGCAATAGCAGAGCCGACATAAACCTCGAAATGCTCCAAAGCCATGTCAAGTGGTAGCGCTTCCTTCTCAATGGTGGAATACCATTTTTGATGGACATCAAGTTTCCTAGAAAAATAAGAAACTGGGTGCTCAACCTCATCTGAACCTTCCTGCAGGGGGACAGCACCCACGCCAGCATCACTTGCATCCACTGCCAGCTTAAAAGACTGATCAAACCGGCGTGCTGCAAGAACAGGTGCATTCACTAAAAGATTCTTTGTCTGCTCAAATGCCAACTGGCAGGTTTTGGACAAATCAAAACTCACTTTTGGGCTCAACAGATCAGTCAACGGCGAGGGCATGGCAGAAAAACTTTGCCAGAAGACTCTGTAATACCCAACCATCACAAGATAACGGTGAAGCTCTGTTCGATTGGTTGAAACAGGAAAAGCTTCAATGCATTCCACTTTTGCTTGCACACGATGAACCTGACCTCCTCCCACTAATTTCCCAAGGTACGTCACTGTGGCCTGCCCAGACTCACATTTGGACAAGTTCACTGTCAAATCTGCAGTCTTCAAGTGACAAAACACTGTACGCAAATGCTCCAAATGCTCAGACCATGACTCAAAACAGACAGCCAAATCATCCAGATATGCTTAGAAAAAATGGCAAACCAGACAGAACAGCATTCATCAAACACTGAAAGGGGGCCGGTGCGATATGCATGCCAAAGGCCATGACTGTGTACTGCAGAAAGTCTCCTTTGCCCGTTCAGTCAAAGGGACCTGCCAATAACCTTTCAGCAAGTCTAACTTTGTCACAAACCTGGCACCCCCAACATGATCTACACAATCCTCCAATCTAGGAAGAGGGTAACAGTCAGGTTTCGTCACATCATTTCCTTTACGAAAATCTTTACAGAAGTGATCGTCACCATTAGCCTTGTCAGCCAACAAGCACGGGGCGCTCCAAGCACTATTACTGGGCTCAGCAATGTTGTGCTGCACCATGTACTCCACTAGGCTTAAGCCAGCAACGCTCGTCTGGGTTTTCTCGATATGGATGCTGTTTAATTGGCAGTGAATCTCCCACATCAATATCATGCTTCAACAACTGGATCTGAGAAGGAACACAAAAAGTAATCTGTTAGATTCAATTAACCCAATCAAATCCGAGCCCTGTGGCTCAGAGAGAGGTGAAAAATTAGTTGCAAGATCTTCCAAGATCTTCAAGTTCGACAACTTTCCCTTCATCAGGGCCTCAGATAAAACCCTGTTATCAACTTTAACACTTGACAGTGCTGAGACTTTCCCTGTCACAAGGCTAACACACGGTCCAGCAACTTCAGCACCAGACAGCACCACAGGAGAGACCTCACCTGCTTCAGAACTGGACTGCACCTTCTCCCTATCACAGTAAATTGTCAACATATTGATGTGACAGAGACAATTCCTTCGACCGCAATCTGGAGTGGCTACAAGATAGTCCCTATCACCCACCTTCTTCTGGATCAGGTAAGGACCACTGTAGCGAGCCTGAGGGCTAGACCCAGGGATCGGCAGTAACACCAAAACTTTGTCACCAGGCTGAAATTCCCTGCTTTAGCATGCTTATCAAACCATCCCTTCATTCTAGCCTGTGCCATTTTAAGATTCTCTGGCAATCTCACACACACAGCGCATCTTGAATCTAAAGTTACTCACACAGTCCAAGTTTTGCACTGTCCCCTCACACAACCAATTCTCACTCAGAAGCTTCAAAGGACCATGTACAGTATGGGCAAATACCAACTCTGATGGACTAAACCCCAGAGATTCCTGGACCACTTCCCGTATGGCAAACATCTGCATGTGAACCCTGTCATCCCAATCTCTCTCAAACTCCAGACAATATGTGTGCAGCATGGTTTTTAATGTCTGGTGAAAACGCTCAAGAGTGCCCTGACTCTCAACGTGGTGCACGCTGGAATGACAGTGTTTAATGTTTAGCTGCTTCACCAACTGAGCAAACGCGTTTCACATGAAGTTTGAACCCTGGTCTGTCTGTACAACTTTCGGTAATTCAAACAATGAAAACAATGGGAGTTGTGAGTTTCTCTGCCTGTTGTCTCTGCCTGTGTCTCTGCTTGTCTACCTGTCATCCCTTATCTCAGTTATTTTGTAGTGTTTGGTTTTCTTTGTCACAGTGTCTCTGTTATTTTGTAGTTTTGTTTTTTTTGTTCATTAAAAGTATTTATTTTCACCTGGTTCAACCTGGTTCTCGCGGCTCCTGCTTTGGGGTCCTCATTCCCGCATCACCCCCACCCAACTGTGACACACAGTCAACCAAAACACGTTCAAAAGGCTCACACACTACTGGAATTGGACACAGCGGAGCTGGAGGAATGGTCTGGTTTGGTTTCCCAGCTACCTGACATGTTCTTTGGTATAGAACAGGAACCACAACACACCAGTTATCTGCAACTGAGGGAGTCAACGGTGTCCATTTACGCAATAGCAAACCGTCCCTCACAAAATAACCAATTGACATAGAGTCCACTTTATCCCCAGCTACCACAGCTTCAAACAAGTGAGACAAAGTAGCATCATTCTTCTCAACCATCAACTGGTCACGAGTCAGTGACAAATGCTTAACCTCAGGAAAAGGCCCTGCATCCACAGGCTTACTCTCAGCGGTTTCTGGCGAAATCTTGGAATTCAAATCGACTTCACAGCTAAACTGCTTCACCCTGTTTATAGCAATACCAAGTAACAGCACAGGCCGCAAAAACTTTTGGAAACCTCTGAGTTAGCTCATGAAGAGAATGCCTAACAGGGACTGGTGTCACTTCAGGGCTAGCCAGCACCTTTCCTCTAGCCAAATTGTTCCCCACTGAAAAGTTAGTCCCCTGAATTGGGAATACAGGACGCACTACCACATTCACTGCACCTGAAACAAGGTCAGACTCCACACAAACCCTATGCAAAGATACATCTATGTCCTTCATACCAAAACCCAACACAGGAACTTCAGAACCCACAGCAGACTTGCCACTGAATGGCAAAACTCCCTCCAAAATAAAAGACTGTACTAAACAAGTGTTAAACATCAACTCTCTCAATACACTTTTTATCAACTCTAAATCAGTGTTATGCCAACAATAACGGCTCTTCTGAAAGTTTGCAAAAATAAAGGTTACATTTGGTTGAAACGCATTTATTTACAACAGTAACAACAGAACAATGAATGCTCTCTCACTGTCAGAGTATTGTTTATCAAAGGGTCTAAAATAAGTGAGCTGGGCAATACAAATCACAGCATATTCATAAGGTTTCTCCTCTGTACAATATGCATGAAAATGTTCATCAAAGTACAGTGTGGTAACAGTACAGCCTATTATAAACACACGTTGCTCATGTATTATAATATTGCTAATTCTTTTGAACACAGGTAGGCAATGGGATGCCTTAATGCATATAAAAAGACCAATTTTGTATTCAGTGCCATAATTCATCAACCACCATCCAACTTGTGGTTGAAACATCTGAACAAGCACTTAAATGTAATGTCTGACACAGTATTTGTCCACCTTCCAAGCTATCAATTGTTTTAGTTCTTAAAGGGCCAACTTCAAATTTCGTACAGCTAAAATTTCAAAATTTCATCGTGAAAAAACCAGTTGACGCTGGTGTTGCTTCACCCGAGATTTTGTAAGGTGTTTAACATTTTTTACAGACTTTTTAAAAAACTTGTGTTTCGTTTCAAATCTCATTCACCATATATGGATAAACGGGCCAATTTTTTTTAATGCATCTTGGATAGTGAATAATTAAATGGTGTCCATAAGAATTAATTTCTTTTCAGGAAACAAGGTTTCAAATATGTTATGGTGGTCACAGGTTTTAGGTAATATGTCATGCCATCAGTAAGGATAGGAGAGACAGTTATATTAACAATCTGTAAAAAAAAGCAAAACAAAGTTCCAGTGCTTCTTATCCCCTTCTACTTGGTCCCCGAAGATAAGTAGAGTGTTGCGGAGAACACACAATGCATGAATGGCATTTAGACCTGTGCTTGCTTTTGTCATCAATTTTTAAGCCACTTGGTTTGTTTTTACATTCTGTGTAGCCATAATTAAAACTCTGTATCCTGTCTGACAGCTTGCTTATAGAGATGTAACCATTTTTTATCAGGTACTGCAAAAACAACTTATACTGTACAATACCCTCTAACAAATCGTGCATGATATCAACTGCCAAATTGTCAGTGCTATCAAAATACTATACTAATGAATTGAGCACACAATATTTTTTAATCCCATAAATGTATGGTAAAACAGTATCTTCACTTAATCCATTATAATGTTCAGTATAAATTTCTCTAGTATGCAGAATAACTGCAGGATTATTTTCAGTAAATACAGATTGAGTTTCTTCTTTAGTTATCAAACAGAACCTACCCCAATGTGTTGCGCTGAAAGATTGCACAAAACCTAACAAGCTGTTTAAAGCAAAATTATCTCCTGTGACTTGAATTATAAAGCCAAACAATGGTTCTTCAAAAAATGGAAGTTGGATTCCTTTGGTTTCTAAAATTTTCAAATCATCAATTAGAAGCTTTAGTATTTCATCAAAACCGTATGTCTTTAAATCTTCTGTGCAGAAAAGAGCTGCAAGGTGGACATTCATTAGCACAGAGTTTAACTTTGGGGGTAGGTTTTTTCAAGTAAAATAAACACGTCCAACCTTTCTTAGAACCCAACGGGTTAGCGGTTTCAAAATCATCGTAATCATCATAATAGAGCAAAATTTGTAGGGCATGCCTCTGTTTTGAGAACATAAGGATGGTTCTGAAATTATAACCCATCATTAATGTCTCTGTATGTCCCCTTTTTACAGTGTTGCTCTTGCAAGAAGCAATCTCTTATCTCACTGTTTTTGAAACTAGATTTTAGCGTACCTAAAATCGGTACATACATATTGTATGGACAATATTGTATGGACAATGCTTTCAGAAAGACCAGAAGTTGTTGGCTGATCACTTGAATGTTCCACCTCAAAATTTCTTTGTCTGGCCACTACCGTTAAAATTTGACAAAGAACTGAACAGTTTTTGTGGTTCGCTTTACATACAAAACACCTGAACATATTCAGACAGATTTAACTGTGTTCTGACCTTTGTGACCTGGTGGCATATAAACGGTCTTGCAGCAGTCGTGCTCTCAGTTCCTTGACTCTCATCTTCTCTTTCACCACGGATCTATCTGTCGAGTGTCTAATTATAGAGAGAGCCTCCCTGCATTCCTCACCAAGAAGCTGTCCAACAATTACAAGAGATTCTCGGTGAGTTGTTGGGCTCTCCTGAAAAATCAACCTGATACACACCTGGAAGTCATCACTGGTGTTTCGTTGGACTGTCTTGAGTCTCCAAGCGAGATAGCCAGTATTGGCATCAGGATCATAGTAATGTTCCTGTTCATACAAGCATTCACACATAAACAAACAGACACAAAACAATGACTCAAAAACATTCGCAAAATTAATAAGGAAATAAGGTCTAATGACCGAAATGCAACAACACAGTCTTTGTCTTCAAAGAGACACTGAAACTTACATATCCATTTTTTGAGTATGGATCTTGGAGATATAGAAAAAGGGTCACAATTCCCAGTGCATAGCTGGTCCATACACTTATGGGTGGCTCCTTTCAAAACAAATATTTATTACATTAATATCTAATCTGTGTATATTATCACTGGTCCTTTAAGTGATCCATATAGTGACCCATATGATTCTGTCATTTCTGCAATCAATATGTTGACCATCTGTCTGCGTGTTGCATCTGACAGTGTTTATTTTGTCATACTCTTTGAATGGTTAGCAAATATAATAGTGAAGTAAAAGTGTAAAAAGTGTAAGTGTTGTTAAATTTATTTTAGTTTTAAAAACAAACTGGTATAAGCTGCATGATAGTAGTTCAATAGTGATGCTTATTCAATACTAATAATCCTAAAATATACATTTGTTGATGGTTACATAAGTTACCGGTCTTAATTCATCGCGATTCAGCTCTCTCAGGTCCCTTTTCCTATTCTTTGTAGTTGAGAGGAGTGGAGAGAAGTGTTATGGCCGGGTTTATAGTTCAGAGTGAAACATTCAGACTTAATGTTACTACAATTACCCTTGCAGATTTGATCTAAAGACACTGGGTTTTGACACTCTGTTTTAACACCAAAAATCTGTCAACTGAGTGTTAAATATACGCAGTTTGACTCTATCCAGAGTAAAATTTATTCTACTCTTGCTCACATTTCACCAACACCCAAAATTGAACTCTTTTCAATTTGCTGTGTACTTCATCAAAATCAAGGCTATCTTCTGCAGGAAGAGATGAGTAAACCGTCTCTGCACCTGCTTTACCACTCAAAACACATTGCAACAATGTCCACGCATTTTTCATCCACTTCAACATAGATGCCACCCACTGAAACAAGATAAAATATTTTATCAATGCCCTTCTCATTAAAAGGAGGAACCAAGCGAATGTTTTTGCTCACCATCGAAATCAGTGAATCTACCAGTAAGCTCTAATTCACACATGCAGATCCTAGTTTGCTGCTTAAGCTTTTTAGTTTAAGTTAGTTTAGTTATATATATATATATATATATATATATGTGTGTGTGTGTGTGTGTGTGTGTGTGTATGTATATAAAAATCAATTATTCAATCCAGTTATAGAGTTTTTTAAAGTCTTACCCTCAGTCTTTACCATTCATTCTGCTAGTTACAGTATAACGTCCACCTGATCCTTACTCAGAGTTCTCTGAGTTCCTGTCAGAATTAGTACTTAGAGCAGTTAAAAAAATATAGTGGCTGATTTCAATATTCATGTAGATGTTGTCATTGACAGCCTTGTTCTGCATTTAAGTCATTACTGGACTCAAGTGGCTGTTCCCAGTGTGTGAAAGAACCTACTCACTGTTTTAATCAGACCCTTGATCTGGTGTTAACATATAGCATTGAAATTTAGCAATTAATACTTAATAACATTTGGCTGAAAAGCATTTGGGAATAAATTTAGTTATATCAGATGTTTATCTGAAAATGCAGTGGCCAAAGTTAAGGAGAATATTCAGACATCATTTGCTAAACTGCCATGTCTAAATTCAATAGAGGACTTCTCTCTTACACAGAGTGCTGACCTTGTGAACAGCACTATGGCCTCACTGCATTCAAATCTTTTGATGCGGTGGAAAGCAATGAAACTGAAATGAAAAGTAAAGAGGCTGGCACTTTGGCATTGCTCTCAAGTTCGTGCCTTAAAACAGACGTCACAGAAATTGGAAGTGGTGGTCCAGTAATATAGATGAATTCTACTTAGCCTAGAAAGAAAGCTTTATAACATATGAAAAAGCTCTTTGCATTGGCAGAAGCTCCTACAGGGTTTCCGTGGGTCATTAAAAAGCATTAAAAGTCATTAGTTGGGTTTTGAAAAAATTAATTCCTCAAATGGATTTCAAAAGCAATAAATTCAATCACCACAAGCATTAAAAATTGCATGTTTAACCTGTGTATGTCCTGTGTCTGTGTGTCTTTGTGTGTCTGTGTGATTGAAGGTGACCTGAACTGCATTGCAGGAGCAACTTCACGGAACGGAGCATTCATCTGGGATGTCAGGAAAGGAAAGATTATCACTCGCTTCAATGAGGTAATTGTGTCACCGTTGTTGGTTTTTTTACCTGCCTGCATGTTTGATGTGACTCCTCTTCTACTAAGCACGGGAAGAACGGGATCTTTTGTATTTCATGGAGCCACAAAGACTCAAAGAGAATTGCTACCTGTAGTGGAGACGGTTTCTGGTGAGGAAACTTCTTCTTTTATCATGGTTTGAGATATGTACCTTGTTGCCATCCTTACCCATTTCCTGTTTCCTACAGCATCATTCGGACCATAGATGGTAAAATTCTCCACAAGTACAAACATCCTGCTGCTGTGTTTGGTTGTGACTGGAGCCAGAACAACAAGTGAGACATCATCTTACCACAGTTACATGACAACAGTCCCCTGTCCTCCGGTCCTGACTCCTCAGTCTCTTGACTTCAGTTTTCTGACCTCAGTGTCCCTTCTGCAGGGACATGATAGCGACAGGCTGTGAGGACAAGAATGTCAGGGTTTACTATCTGGCCACTAGCTCTGATCAGCCTCTGAAGGTTTTCACTGGACACATGGCAAAGGTTTTCCACGTGCGCTGGTCCCCACTGAGGGAGGGAATCCTCTGTTCTGGATCAGACGACGGGTATAAGTCACACACAGGCAGACAGACGGATAGACAGAGAGACAGACAGAGACACACAGTCAGACAGGCACACGGCAAGACAAACAGAGAGACAGACAGACACAGGCTAACAGACAGGAAGACAGACACACATAGTCGGAAAGACAGTTGGAAAGACACCCAGTGGGATAGACAAGGCAGCAGGAAGATGGAGACACATAGGCACATATAGACAGACATACACAGACAGACACAAACACTCACAAAAAGACAGTCACACAAATGCAAACACACTCAGACACACAGAGAAAAACATACAAAGACACACAGACAGGCATGGGGAAATAGAGAGACACACAATATCACAAACAGAGACAAACACAGATATGCATGGAAAGACATAGACACACCCTCAACCTGAATTTTGTTTTAATCATTGTGTCTCTGTGTGTTTCCATGTTTGTTTCTATGTATTTGTATGTCTCTGTGCCGCTGTTGGTTTGTCTGTTATTTCTTTGTGTGTCTGCATTTGTCTGTTTATATCTTTCTCTTTGTTTCTTTATGTGTATTTTTGTGTGTTTCTCTTTGTGTTGCTGTGTGTCTCTGTGTTTTTATGTGTCTTACTGTGTCTTGTGTATGTCTTTGTGTACCTCTGTGCTTCTCTGTGTGTGGCTATGTCCCTCTGTGTCTCTTTGTGTTTCTCTCTTTTTGCTGTGTGTATCTCCGTGCGCGTCTCTGTGTTTGTATGTCTTGCTGTAATTGATGTTGCTCTTTTTTGTGCCTCTGTCTCTCTGTGGTTGTATATATCTCCCTCTGCATGCCGGTGACTTTCTGTGTGTGTCTTTGTGTTTTGTTTTTTTTTCTCTCTCTCTGGGTCTGTATGTGTCCTTGTCTTTCAATTTGTTTCTGTGCCTCTTTCTATGTGTCTGTCTCTGCCTGTGTGGTTTGTGGGTCACTTTGTATGTATCGCCCTATGTGTCTCTGTGTGTGTTTCTCACTATCTGTCTTTCTGTGTCTTTCTCTGTATGTTTCTTTGTGTGTCTATTTCTCTCTGCGTATATCTTTGCATGTATTTGTGTGTGCAGCACTGTGCGTATCTGGGACTACACACAGGATGCCTGCATCAACGTCCTCAGTGGTCACCTGGCTCCAGTTAGAGGTCTGATGTGGAACACAGAGGTTCCTTATCTACTCATCTCAGGTGAGCTAAACGGTCCTGTAGGTATCTGTGTGTGACACAGTGTTACACTCACAGTGATCTCAGTCCTGTCACTTGTGTGTGATGTCACAATGTGGCAGTTATTGTGCTGATGCGGTTACATGTTGTGTGATGTTGTAGGCTCCTGGGACTACACAATCAGAGTGTGGGACACGAGGGACGGCACATGTCTGGACACAGCTCATGACCATGGAGCTGACGTCTATGGTGACTCACAACATGCACACTACACACAGACATGCAAACACACTGTAACAAACTCAGCTGGCACTACTGTAGTGGTCGCAACTGGTGACTCATGAACCAAAACTGGGCCACTGCATTACAGTCAAGATCAGAACTTCTCACTGTTTCAGACTGACCCATCTCCCCAGCTCCATTTGGAGGAACTTGTTACATTTTAACATTAGCAAAACTGATACACGCACATACATTGGGTACTTGAATCCACAAAGTGTGGTTGTGTGTGCATGCAGGTCTGACCTGTCACCACAGTCGTCCGTTCACCATGGCAAGCTGCAGCAGGGACAGCACAGTGAGGCTGTGGTCCCTCACACCACTCATCTCCCCCCTGCTGCTGAACATCCTGACAGATCAGCCGTGGGAGAAGATCATTGGAAACACAGGTGAGCGTGGACTCCCACAGTCCTCTGATCCCTGCTGTCCTGCCTGCTCACACTTCTGTGCTGTTGTGTATCTCTATAGACACAGTGATGGTCCCTGGCTCTCCTCCACTGCTCTGTGGGAAGGTGTCCCGGGACATTAAACAAGAGCTGGACAAGCTGAGCAGTAACTCTACCACCAAGAAGCTGCGCTGGTTCTCAGAGTGCTTTTCGGTAACTGATGCTAATTGGTCAGTGGGGACCCCCCATTTTTTCTAATTGTTCTCTAAGCTATCTGCTATTACATTGCATTGAACAGAGGCTTTATGGAGTCACAGATAGAGGCAGCTGAGGTTGAGCTGATTCTGAATAAGTGGAGACATTTTAACAAATGAAAAGCACAAAAGGAGGAAAAAAAAACGGGAATGACTGAGTGTGGTGAATAACCTGCAGCCCATTCAGACTCAGGTCCAGCAGACAGGGTTCCCTTAGACTGAGTGTGTTTGCTGCATGTGTGTTTGTGTCTGTGTGTTTGATGACATAATCTCAGCCTCCAGGGGGCAGCTGTAACCTGTGGGACCTGGTGTCCATCATCAATGGTCAGGACGACTCCTTGCTTCCAGCCAGTTACAGCAAAGGAGTGATGCACATGAAGCACCTGCTGAAGTTTAAGACGGTGAGTGCTTCACTATCAGGGGGAAGGCTTCAAGCTACACTTCTCATCAGAGCAGTCAATCGGCAGTGGCAATTTCCCTCAAAGAGAAAAAACACAGAGAGCAGTTTCTGCCTTAAAATGTCCAAAGAATCAATGTTCTTTGCCTGCTCATGTTTAGACGGTAGTGACAAATAGCTCACGCATTCATATAGATCAGAATAAATTTCACTGATCCGAACAAGCTCTGAATGAATGATCTAAGTACACACCTAATGCTAGCAATGGCGTCTCTTTATTGACCAGCTTAAAAAAAATATTGAGTTAAGCATCAAATTTCCTGCTTACTCATCAACTTCTGTTTCCGGAGGTGGAAATACGCATGGTAACTCCGCCTCTGTCATTTCTGTTCCAAAAGTTAGCCTGCAAACCAGCTAGCTTTCTGATGTGGATACACTTGATTAAGTGTCATCTCTTGTTGCCCCAGTCGGAAGCCCAGGAGCTGACCATAGTGAAAATGTCCAAGTTTGGAGGAGGCATCGGTGCTCCCAGTAAAGAGGAAAGACTGAGGGAGGCAGCAGACATCCACCTGAGGCTGGGGCAGATTCAACGATACTGTGAATTAATGGTGGAGCTGGGACAGGTATGGGAGAGGGGCAGGTAGAGGGAGCGAGACAGAAAGAGGATTGGATGAAATGCAGTGCTGTGTCCGTTTTAGTGGGAGAGGGCATTGGCTGTGGCTCCAGGTGTTTCCATGAAGTACTGGAAGAAGCTCATGCAGAGGTAGCAAAATTTACATTAATTGATACACAGCACATTAATTGATACACAGTGTGTATACACACTGACATATGACATCATACTCATGTTGCAGGAGAGCAGACCAGCTGATAGCTGAGGACAATGACGATGCTATCCCATACTGCGTTGCTACAGGAGACATTAAAAAGCTGGTGACCTTCTTCAGTGACAGAGGACAACTGCTGGAAGCCTTGCTCATAGCAAAGGTAGGTGAGGCAAAGTTGGAAGGGCCCTTTTACCTACCTGTGCTATATCACAGAGGTAATCATCATATCTCCTGTTTCCAGGGAGCATGTGAAGGCAATATCCGCACACCTCAGAGCTTTGCAGTCAACAATGCAAATAATGATGTGGACAACAGACAACAGTATCAAAGGTACACAAGCAGACACACACAACAGAGACAAACATACAGAGACACAAATATTCATACTCAGACAAAGGCAGGCTCAGAGACAAAGACAGGCACAGACATAGACAGAGACTCAGAAAGAGGCTAGAGACATACACACACTGAACGACAAAGAAAAAGACTGAGCTAGACGGACACAAACAGGAACAGACACAATAACACACATGAACACACACACAGCAAGAGATACAAACAGAGGAACAAAAACACCAGTTTGTTCCCTTGTGTGCAATTTGAGTGAATAAAATGCAGTGTGTGATTGTGTTAGAGGTGTTAAAGGTGTGTAAAGGCATGTGATTGTCTGAAAGGTGTGTGACTGTGAGTGAAGATTTTATTGGTAGTTAATATGTGTGAAGATATTAAAGGTGGTTGAAGGTGTGCAAAGATGTTTGAAGATGTTAAAGGTGTGTGATGGTGTATGAAGGTGTGTGTAGGAGGTGCATTTAAGTTTATGTTACTTCTGTTTACAAAATTATTTGACTTAATAGGATAAGCTATGATCAACATTTTATAGCTATTACATCCACCCTTACCACCTGAGGAGGAGGGTGAGGGCGGGGTTTAGTCCAAATCAACTACTAGCTTCAAGTAGTAGTTAATTTGAAGGTGATGTAAGCGGAGAAAGGTGAAAGTCATTGACCGCAGCATCAGACACACACTTTAGGAAACTTAATGCAAGGTCCTTCAAACTTTTTCCCTTACATATTTTTTGGACAATAAACTGTGATCATCAAAGAATAATAATCTCTCAGTGGATCCTTTGGTTTGCTGTGTATCAGGCACATTGCTTTACTGCTAGGGGTAAAGTTGTAAAGGCACTCTCATGCCACTACAGTGTATGAAAATAAGTTTTTGTGCTAATGTCAGATAGAAACAGTGGCTCATGTGATCTGGATCTTCTATAGTTTCCTTCATCAGGTGTGTGAGCAGCTTGCTGACTCATACTTCCAGGATGGATGCTCTGTGCTGGCAGCCTGTTGTCACCTGGCTGTGGACAATGTTGAGGTACACACACCAGTCTATGAACAGCACTGCATTCACACTGAGCACTGGATGATTCAGGCATTTGGCTTATCTGTGTGTGTGTGTGTGTGTGTGCGCGCGCGGGTATGCATTATGTTTGCAGTTAGCCATGTCTACTCTGATCCGAGGGAATGAGCTGGAACTTGCTGCATGTGTGGGCATCGTCCTGGGAGAAAAAGCCAGTCAGAGCACTGTGTACTGCCTTGAGCTCTTGGCAAGGAAATACATGACTACACCCACATGGTGTGTCTCCACGTGTTCAGCTACTGTGTCATCTACTGTGATCAACTGACTGTGATCAGCTGACTGGCTTTGTTTCCTCAGGGAGGTGTCAGCGAACCTGCTGCACATGATTCCTGAGAACTTTGTCTGGATGACAAAGCTGTGTGCATTATATCCAGGTAGTGCTGCTCAGATCAACCGCTTCCACGAAACGGTGAGTTTCATACAGCCTGTCAAACCTTAGTGATTGACACTTGGAAGGTGACAGGTGTTGTGTATCCTCCAGTGTGGTGTCCCCGACTCAGAGGAGTGTGAGGCCCTGGCAGAGGCAGCCAGGTCTGAAGGAGACCTGTTCTCTACTGCTCAGTTCCTCCTGCTGGGACCAGAGCCGGAGAGGGCCCTGAGTATTGGGATACAGTATGTCAAAGGTATACACACAGACACACACTGAAATTGAGCATTGAGATACAACATGTCAAAGTAGCACACACAGACAGGGCTGGGTTAGATTACTTTTTCAGTTACTGAATACAAATTACATGGCAATTTTTGTTATGAGTAACGTAATCCATCTGATCACAAAAAAGTGCAATCTACTTTTGGATTACTTCAAAATAAAATCTCAATCTCTGTGGTCCAGATCGGATCCTCGCATGCCCATTGTTGGCGCTTTTACCTATGCACAGGGGCACCCTGACTGGTCTGTGGGTATGCAATCATATTCACAATGAACTGCAATGCACTGAGTATTCTGACACCTTACTATCAGAACAAGCATGAAGTTCTTCAGCAATTTCAGCAACAGTACCTTGTCTGTTGGACCAGACCACATGGGTCAGCCTTCGTTAATCACATGCATCAATGAGCCTGGGCTTCCCATGACCCTGTCACCAGTTCACCACTCTTCCTTCTTTCGAACACTTTTGATAGATGTTGATCATTGGAGACTGGGAACACCTCGCAAGAGCTGCAGTTTTAGAGATGCTTCATTTCAGTCGTCTAGCCATCACAATGTCGCCCTTGTGAAAATTGTGCAAATTCTCATGCTTCTAACATATCAACTTTGAGGACAAAATGTTTACTTGCTGCCTAATACACCCCCCCTTCACTAAGAGGTTAGGGGGGTGTGTTTTGCTTCATATGTCAGTGCTCAAAATGTCATACCTGATCTGTGCAATTACAATTTGTCAAATCAAATTGCCTCTACAAAAAGCTGATGGCATAAGTATTTACAAGTCGTTAAGGATTTCAGGACTTTATCAGCAGCACCACTTTTCACAATGGAATTCTCAGGTCCATAACTAGAGAAATTTCATCTCACAGTGTGGAATTAATACTGCTGTCTTGGAACTCCATCATCTCCTGGATCCAGGAGGGGTGTATGACACCAACACCGCATGTGTTTCCTTTCATTCAGCTTCTGCCAGCCACCACCAATGGAACTGTGGCATAGTTGCTGCTGCAATTTTTTCCATCCTGGCTGTTAAACAAGTGTGCAAAGTGTCTGTTACTGCCAGGTTGATCCCAACAACATCAGAGAAAAAGCATGTTGCAGCTTTCTGCTCACATAGCTTGTTCTTCAGAGTAAGTTCTGTGGGTGTTAGTTTAGCTTCTCTCTTTCGTTGATATTTTCTTTGAGTTCCTCATTTAACCATGGGATATCGACATTCCTCACTGTGAATTTCTTTACCGGAGCATAATAATCAACAATCTTCATTAAAATCTCATTGAAAGCACAATGCCTTGAAAGATCTTAATGCCTTCTCAGGATCAATTTAGAAAAATACATTAGAACATTTGGCATTTGTAATATCTTTAATATTCCTTTCTTGATCAAATCGTTAATATGACCTTTTTCTGATTACTTTCAAGCCTAGCTTTGGCACCTTAGTTTTTCTGACTATTGCTATTTACTTATGGTTACTACAATCAATAGAAACAGATATAGCCTTAGAATAAACCTCCGGGTTGTTTAAATATATATGATCAATACTGGTCGCGACTTGTTTACCATTGCTCTATAAACATATTATAGTGGGTTTGTTTATGACTAGGTCAGTTTCATTCTCATTGGACAGCAACTAGAGTTCCAATCAATATTCATATCAACCAAAAAATAAATTTAATTCCTTGTAGAACTAACTTGTTCAAGCATACCACAACTAACTTCTTCTAACATACCACACTTAATCCAAGTACAGGATATTAACATTGGGGGGGGGGGGGGGGTCAATAGAAACTTCCTATTAAAATTGGTTTTAGATGTAAACCTGCAGCCAGAGATCTTCAATATCCTGTACCATTGAATCTTTTTTTTACTTTGACAGGTAAATGACTTTGAATATATGTCAATCACCCTCCAATAAGCATTTTTATACATGTGAAACTCCAATCAGTTTATTCCTGATACATACACTAACACTCTTAGAAATTAATTGCAGCTTCCATCAATTATAAATTAAGTTACATAGGTTATTTTATCCATAATTATGGAAATAACCGTTATGGCTTCTAGCTCAGATCCCAGAGCAGATAACAGGATAAGGTTTCACAAAAATAATCTTTTAATAGCTCCAAAGGAAAATCACTGCAAGGGCAGGAAAAATACAACAGCACAAAGTACCAAACAAAACACAACCAAAAAAATCACTGCAAAGGCAGAAGCAAAAGGCTTGTAACAAAGATGGCTGCCAGGAACACTCTGTTACAGAGTGACAACAGGGCAGAGAATAAATGGGGAGACTAATGAGGAAGAATGGATACAGCTGTGCTTCGTCAACCGCTGCATCACCTGTCCTGAAATACACAGAGGGAGAGTCCGAAACCTTCATTATATTAAAGTTAGGAGCCTAGTAAGAGACTCAAGTTCAAATCATTCAGTGTTGAAAAAATCAAATTATATTCATACAAGGTATTTCCTCCTGTTTATACCATCAGTTCTTAAATTTTCAACAGCTTACTTCACACATGTCAAATGCATGGCAGTCCAAAAAGTGTTGAGAGTTCATTCCCCGTTCTTTGCCCATAGGTGAGTTTATGTACAATATGTTCAACGTTGCTATTTCTCACCTGCTCACCTCTCCACCACCGCCACCTCTCCTTCTCACCCCAAGCAGCCTTATACTGTTTTGTTGTCCATTAAGTGTTTTGTCTACATGAATATTGTTGTGGAAATTCTTTGCTGCTGGAGTAGAGACTTTTCCCAGCTGACAAGTTTTTATTTTTTTTGCTAAGAAAAGGTCGATCATCACACGAGCGGTAAAAATTCAGACATTAAGACACCAAGCATGGTGGGAGCTAAACATTTATACTTGAAGAACACCCCCTAACCCAAAGGTATGTTTTCACACCCTCTGGTCTGCTGTAGGTGTCGTTGCCGACTCTCTGGGGTATGGTTCACACCGGAGGTATCCTGCAGGGTTTTGTATGTTGGTGTTAAATGGTCTAAATGTCAATATTAAAAACCCAAAAGGATCTGACATTCTGGTGAGGAAAAGGAAAGTTTGGTATCACAAGTAGATCAAATGAAAGGAACTGAACATTACAATTTCTCCCTTTTGATTATTAAATAATTACAAAAAAGAACAAAAAATGAATGAAAAAAGAAACAATAACTTATTTATGTTAGATTAATTCACACAGATTTTAAAATGCACCATCATGGCAGCTGTTTCTGAAGAGACAAAAAAGGATAAAAGAAAAATAAAAGAATGAAACAAAAACAAATCATTATGTACAGCATGTCATCATCAGAGTCTGAGTTGTGGTAATTTATCTGCTGGGAGATGAGAGAGAGAGTGGAAGATACGTTTTTGCAATATTGCAGCATGCCATCCTCACATAGATCAGTGGTGGGGAATGGCCTGGTTACAGGTTCCACTCCTAGCGATGGTGGTCCACCGAAAAGAATTTCAAAGGGACTCATATTCACTCTGGATCTTTTTCTCATTCTCATGTGCATTACATAACTTATGTCCAAGATTTTGTCACAAAATTTTGCTAACTTTGTTTTGATAGTGCCATTATCTCATTCAACAGCACCTCCACTGGCAGGATGGTATGCACAATGTTGTTTGAGGTCAACGGCAACAAATCCACTGATTTGGGTTATTGCAGAATTGACAAAGTGAGAGCCATTATCACTACTCAGCTTCCCAGCAGTATTCCCCATCTAGGAATAATTTCAGATACTTCAGTGTTTTGCTGGAAATGCTTCAACTAGGACTGGGTGATATAGAACAAAATCCTATCATGATATTTCATATCAAATCATATCGAAGCAGATTTATTTGTGTATCTAATCTGTTTTTATCTCATTTGTGCCAAATCATAACAAAGTTACATCAAGGCACTTTACATATAGAGCAGGTCTAGACCAAACTCTTTATAAAATTATTTAAAGAGATCCCCAATGAGCAAGCACTTGGCAACAGTGGCAAGGAAAAACTTCCTTTAAGAAGCAGAAACCTCGGGCAGAACCAGGCTCAGGGGGGCGGCCATCTGCCCAGCACAGGCAAGGGGAGGGGGGGGGGGGGGGAGATGCTCAGTCCTTCCCCCAGCAGCCTAGGCCTATAGCAGCAGAGCTAAAGAGTAGATGGACTTTAACTTTTTAACTATAAGCCTGATCTTGAAAATTGCTAAAGAGTCTGCCCCCTGCACCGACACTGGAAGTTGGTTCCATTGAAGAGGAGCCTGACAGCTGAAAGATCTGCCTCCAGATTTACTCTTGGAGACTCTAGGAACCACAAGTAAATCTCCATCTAGAGAGTGGAGTGGCCTACTAGGAGAGTAAGGGACTATGAGCTCTCTGAGATATGGTGGAGCTTGGCCATTAAGAGCTTTATATGTTAACGGAAGAATTTTAAATTGTATTTTACCGGCAGCCAACAAAGAGCAGCTAGACGGCATCATCAAGATTTGAATGAAGTGTGGCCATAGTTCTAATCACAAGGTCATCAACCTGTGCATGGGAGAAATCCTCATTTGAATTTAGATATGGCATTGTTGGGAATGATGAGCGAATGTTCTCTTTAAAATTTAGCCACAGCATCTTCAGATAAACATCTTCTCTAGCTGAATTTATTCCTCTGTGCTGTGCAGCCAATTAAAGTAAACTCAAATGTAATGAGGTAATGATCGGTCAGAAGAGAGTTTTGAGGAACTTGTCCATTTCAATGCCATATGTTAGAACTAGATCAAGGATATGATTGTAGCAGTGAGTTGCTTCATTCACATGCTGGGAAAAGCCAATGGAGTCTAGTAGGGAAAGAAACCCAGAACTAAGGCTGTCCCTTTCTAAATCTACATGTATATTGAAATCTCCCAGTATAATGATTTTATCTGTGCTCTGATATAAACTCAGAAAACTCTGATAGGAATTCTGAGTACGGACCAGGTGGACGGTATACTGTAACTAACAGAACAGGTTTTTCACCTTTCCAGTCTGAGTTGGAAAGACTAAAAGTGAGGCTTTCAAAAGACCTACAGTCAGATTTTGCTTTCGGGTTGATTAATAGGCTTGATTGAAATATTGCAGCCACCCCCCTTCCTTGACTTGTGGCACGTGAAAATTAA
Organism: Echeneis naucrates; assembly: GCF_900963305.1. Classification (NCBI taxonomy): domain Eukaryota; kingdom Metazoa; phylum Chordata; class Actinopteri; order Carangiformes; family Echeneidae; genus Echeneis; species Echeneis naucrates. The sequence continues at coordinate 21,087,728 of NC_042511.1, forward strand.
CATGAGTGGAGGGTGTAGCTTCATGAAGACCAACATACTCATCCTGCTGCAGCCAGGTTTCTGCTATACAAAATACATCAATACGATGATCAGTTATGAGATCATTAACTAGTAGGGATTTTGATGATAGTAATTGAATATTCAAAAGTCCACATTTAATTGCAGCATTACTTGAGACCGAATTTTTGGCTGTTTTGATTACAGTTAAGTCTTTGTTTTTAGCTCCTCTTCTGTTTAATTTGGGTTTTGTTAGTTTCCTAAATTTAGGTGGTCAAGTGTTAGACACAGTTTCTATAGACCTAAAGATAGACAGAGACTCTGTTCTATTCTCGGCAGGTGACCGCTCTGACTGAGGCACAGAGGAGCATGTTAAACTGCGGCTCTGCCTCCTGGTCTCGACTCGGGATTGTCAGGGTTTTGAATTTCTAATAAAATTGGCCATATTCCTAGTTATGATAGCGGCCCCATCCAAGGTGGGATGGACACCATCTCTACTAGTCAGACCAGGTCTCCCCCAGAAAGATTTCCAGTTATCTATGTAGCCCACATTGTTTTCGGGACACCACCTCGAAGCCAGCAGTTAAATGACGACATGCGGCTGTACATGTCATCACTGGTCCGATTGGGGAGGGGGCCGGAGAAAACTACAGTGTCCGACATTGTTTTAGCAAAATGACATAACGAGTCCACATTAGTTTTTGTGACTTCTGACTGGCGAAGTCAGGTGTTGTTACTGCCGACGTGAATAACATTACCATATTTACATTTATCCTTAGCCAGCATTTTCAGATAAGGCTGGATGTTGCCTGCTCTATATCGTGATATATCACGATGTAAATCAAATAACTAGCTCTGTCAGAAGTTAAACATATGTACTACATGCCTTGCAGAACTGTACTTAAATAAAATGTAAATAAATAAAAACAATTAAATAAAATATAAATAATAAAATGATTATACCATAAACTAAAACATAAATCTTAATTCTGACCAGTCAGAAGCTTCAAGTGTTACAGGTGAGCACAAACAAATCGACAACTAAATTCTTTGGCCAATCACAAAAAAATTAAAAAGAAAAAAAAGAGCTAATACAAAATAGAAAAGTCTCAATTTTGACCAGACACAATTTGCAGTGTATGCTACTCTACTTCTTGTCGGACTTTAAATAGCCAAAATATCCCCATATTACCAAATTCCGCAGACCTTTCTTCGCAACAATAACCTCGTCTTTTGAGCCTTGGGCTGTGTCCGTTGGGGTGTCTTCTTCGGGGACGCTGTCGTTCCTGTCAACATTTTCTGTCATTTTCACACATTTCACTCCCACTCCTAACATACTGGTGGCCAAAACATAAGCACGTGTGCTTATGTTTAAGCCTGCTGCATCACCTACTCTCTGTGTGTGTCAACCTAGCCTGACATGGCTAGGCTCGGCACAGCGCTATTCTCATTGGCTGTTTGTCAAAACATGGATGGAATGAGTTCTGTCAACCATGTCTTTAATTATTGTTACGTCAACCGTCACTAAGCAGTGTTTCTCTCCCTCTGCTGGTGACAGTTCTATGAAATCCATAATCAAATGTTCGAATGGTCTGTCTGGCAGTGGGTGTGCAGCGTGTGCGATTGGCTTGGTTTTACCTGCATTATGTGTTGCACACATCATACATGACTGACAAAACTTCTGCGTATAGACTGAAAAACCTTTGGTGAACCAGTGAACCATGCTCCAACATGTCCCCTTTTGACACATTGTGCCATTGTCAGGCCGGGACTCAAACAGGACTCAGGAGCAGAGGTTTTGTCAGTCACAGACTTTATTCTTGGTAGCAATGACCACAGAACCGAGTGAATAAAGGAAACCAGGCTATGAAACCTTAACTGTAGCAGGGAGTCACGAGGGAAAAAGGGGAACAACACAAAACTCTCCGTAGGGAGGAAAACCTGACTAAACAAAAGAAAACTCACTCGCGCTATTAAGCGGAGGATCAAGGTAACTCTATAAAAATGTATAAAAACTCAAAATCACTCTCGAGGAGGAAAAACACAAAAGCTATGAACATTAATCTAAATAACAGATTGTACAAAAAAAAAAAAAAAAAAAAAAAAAAAAAAAAAAAAAAAAAAAATCGCTCATATAGAGGAAAAACAAAAGGCTATAGTTGAAAACGAGCTAACTCAGATATATAAATTTACAAACAAAAATTCACCCCGTAGAGGATCAAAGGCTTACGCAAGGAGACGAGGACTGTGGCTTGGACGTACGCTGGTGTGAGACATGAAATGACGACACACTGGCACAAGACAAGGGAAAGACAGGCTATTTGAACTGTGGGGAGAAAATGGGGAACAGGTGGAGACAATCGGTAATCAGAAGGACACACCGGAGACATGAGGAAGGGCAAGTGTTCTGAAACGAGAGGAGAGTTAGGCATTTCAAAATAAAACAGGAAATGACGAGACAGTGAGCCCAGACAAGATGACCTCACCACGGTGTGACAGCCATGTGTCAATTTTGCGAAAGAAATGTTTAGGCAGGCAAGGTTTGTGGGATAACTGGTTTGAGTTGTAAGTATGAGCAAGCCATTTACAAAAAGCAATTGACTTTGGAAGCAAAATGGCATCTAGAAGAGCTGCAACCTTGTCATGATGGACAATGATGGAGTTTCCATCAGATGTTAAGAATTGTCTGTGTTTCAATTGACTGCCAAAATCATGCACAAGACCATATTTAGAGTCAGTGTAGGTAGTTACTGAAACAGGCTTGTGTAGGCCCCAAATGCAGCACAACGCCAAGAGATAATTTGTAATGGTCTTTATTGAGTAACTCACAACAAGCAATATGGCAGAGGAGGAGTGAATGAGTCTAGGGTTCTAGGAGAGGGTCTGTGGCTGGGAGCACGGTTTGGGAAGCAGAACCGGGGCCAGGGAACAGCATAGTACAGAGTGAAATGCCAGGGACTCAGAGGTGATAACGCTCAGGATGGCAGGTGAGCAGATACCAGCAGGAAGTGCGGAGGAATGCTGAGCAGATCCAGAAGCAGGTGAGCAGGGGAACAGATAACTGGGGATAATCACTGAACAGCCAGGGAAACAGGCAGAACTCGTGGTCGGGGACGAAAGGCTGAGGTGATTACAGGGGGTGAAACAGATGAGCAGGTCAAAGGCAGGCAGTGTCTGCAACAGGAGATCAGTCTGGACAAAGGTGCTGGAAAGACTTGCATGACACAAAGAACAATCTGGCAATGAGTAGCTGGAGTTGGGTGCTTATATCCAGGGGTGATTACTTATGAGGACCAGGTGCAGAAGGTGGGAGAAACTGATGACTGATTAGAAGGGGGAGCAGGCAGGTGAGTGAAGGTGTGTGGAAAGTTCCAGGGTGCAGGTGAATGGGAAAAGCAGGCAGGAGACCGGATTGTGACAGTTACAGTCTTGTTGCTCGCCAGTTTGCATGCCTCTGTCAATGCTGTCATTTCTGCTGCTTGTGCAGGAATAGTGAGAGGGGCGTGAGCCTGAGACAAGAGTTTCATGATAAGTGACAACAGCAAATCCAACTCTGTTGTGATCACTTTGTGGGTCACGTGAAGCAGATCCATCTACAAAAACAAACAAATCAGGGTTAGTCGATTGTGTTTCTTGTAGATCTGGTCTTGGGGAGCAAACCTGTTGGAAGACAGCAACACAGTTATGTTCTTGTCCATCATCTGGTGTGGGAAAGAGAGTGGCAGGATATAGAACATTGCATCTTTTGACAGTGATATTTGGCATTTCTAAAAGCACAGTGTTGTATCTTAGCCATCGTGCTGTGGAGAGGTGAGTTTTTTCTTCAAGTAAAATCTTGGACATGGCTTGTGGAACCATTAGAGTTACATCAGAGTAGCCCACAGTGTCTCTGGAGGCCATACCTGCCTTTTCAGCAGCAGCCACAGCTCTGAGACATCTTGGGAGGCCTTCAGCCACGGGATCCAGTTTTGAAGAAAAATAACATACATGGCGTAGTTTATTTCTGTGATCCTGCAACAAAACAGAAGTCATACATCAGTTTTTCTCATCTACAGTTTGAGTGAAAGGTCTGGTAGGGTCAGGTAGGCCCAAAATTGGAGCAGTCTGTAAGTCAAGTTTTAGTTCATTGAAAGATTGTTCAGCTTCAAGAGTTCATGTGATCTTGTCTTTTGATTGTAGACCTTTGCCATGAGTGAGGGAGGCAAGTGGAGCGTCTACAGTAAGAGCACATGCAACAACATCATTTGTTTTTAGTGATGGGTCTTGGATGATTCTGAATTGAATCCACTCTTTTTGGTGAAAGAGTTTTCTCTTCAGAAGTAATGACATGACCCTAACCCTAACCGCTTCGCACTGCTCTTCGGTTGAACTGCAGATCATAAGATAATCAACATATTGTAATAAAGTAGTGCTTGGAAAGAGAACAAGAGATTCAAGACTTTGTCTGATAGCTTCATTGTAAATGGTTTATGGTATGGTAAATGGTAACCTTGGCACAAGCAAGTGAATGTGTAGCCTCATCCATTGAAGTTGAAAGCAAACCAGAATTGACTTTCTGGATGAACTGGAACACTGAATGAAGCATTTGATAGATCCACCACTGAAAAGAATTTTGCATTAGGTGGGACCTGAGACAAGATGGCATAAGGATTCTGAACATTTGGGGCTCTGGGTTGGATTGCTCTATTTACTGCTTGCAGATCCTGAACAAAACGCCATTCTTTTGGTTGATCTTTATCTCTTATTTTCTTGACAGGGAACAAAAGTGTACGTACTGGAGAGTCATCACAGGGACCAATTATTCCTGCTGTTTTCTGCTGAGACTCAAAAACCGATGTTATGCCATTGATGGCTTGTTTGAGTGGATATTGAGCCTTGCAAGGTCTGATTGCAAGTCTGCAAGTCTGATTTTGGAGTGATGACAACAGATTCACAGTCTTTGTTGAGGCCAACATCATACTGACAACCCAATGTCTTAGGGACCTCCTGTAGGGCTCTAATAGCTGTAGCTTGTTCTTCTGACAAGAAAGAAAAAGAAAAAGGTTTGGAAGTGCTTTTTGGTGCAAGCTGGATTGTTCTTTGAGTGTGCACATCAGATGTTAAACTATTTGTGCAGTGTTGGTGAAAATAAAATAGATAGATCAGATATTTCTTGCCAATCGGCTGCGTGCTGACATGATTTCATAAATGGGCCCAAATCTTCCCAGTTATCTGATGTGTGTTTTGAAAATGTGATGTATGGGACCGAATGGTCCATGGTATATACATCACATTGGGCTGGTGTAACAGAGAATGATATACTGCCACGCCTCCAACTCATTGACTCTGTCCTCCATATCTGCTAACATCCTGCATTTATTGCATGTATGAGTATCATTGAGGGAAGTAGAGGAGTAACTGAACATGAAACACAAAGCAAGAGAAATTGAGAGCAGGAGGATCATTGTGCCATGTGTGCAAGAGGAAGAAATCAAGAGAAGAAAGAAAGAAGGAGAGCCAGAACCTAAGCTAAGTTAGCAGAGTTAAGGAATCGCCCGAGTGATGTAGAAAGTAGTAAAAACTAAATGCAACTGTGAGTTGAGTGAAAATTAACTGTCAGTAAGTTTGAGTGAGTGGCTGATTTAAACCATAGAAACCCACAGAGATAGATGACACAAAGTCAAACGGCACCACCAATGATCGGAAATAACAACGCATTTACAGCCATGAAAGACGGAGTCACATCATGTAATCCTTTATGACCCAAGCCTTCACACAGACAGACAAGATAGACAATGCATTGATCATCAGGATCCAGTGTGTTAAAGATACATACCAACACGCAACTCACCATCCAGATACAACACATCAAACTTACCCACACAGACACACAATGCACTTACCATCAGGCTACAGCATGTTAAAGGTACATCCACAGACGCCCAATTGATTTGGGTACAGCACATCCATGTGATGCACAAAGGCACTAATCATTGGCATAAAGCAACGAATGTAATGGCTCTCATCTTGCATTCCCCTCCTCTCCAGATCAGCTGAGTGGATCTGATTGGACAGTGGACAGCATCCAGCCAATCCTCGACCTGCTAAGTTACATAAGGACAGAGCGTCTGATCCTGGACCAATGGACTGAGTACAACTCTTTATTACTGGGGTGATAAGCTGCGTCCCAGATCAATGGCCATATCCTTCAATCAAGAGGGGCAACTTCAGGCCACCCAACACAAGCTGTTCCTGCCCTTGCTTAGCAACCTTTTGCTGTAGCTGAGCCCCTGATCTTGGACAGTTTGGACCAGTTCTGTGTTGGTCTGAAGGAGAAGGCCATGGTTTGGGACACAGCTTATGCAGCCCTAAATAAAGCATATATATAAAACATGAATCACCAACTATCAGGGTTGATTATCTTCCATTATCTGTTTCTATATGTGCTTGTGTTTTTGTTCATGTGTGCCTGTAGAGCCCGCAGTGAGCTGCTCATCTTCTGTGGTTATGTGGGCGCTCTCCTGGCCATTAGAAGACAGTACTCCAGCATCGTACCTGCACTCTATGAATATACCAGGTGGATGGTAGAGGAAGTGAATGTGCTCACTTTGAACATTTGATTCATTGTCCAGGAGACTTATTTGTCTCAATTTTGTCTATTTGTTTGTCTGACTGTTTTGCATGTCAACCTTCAGCTGTCTCTGTCTGGTTGACATCAAACTGTTCTCTGTCTGACTTTGTGTTCAACTGCCATTTGTGTGTCTGGATGTAGTTTGTTTGTGTGTCTGTCTCGTCATTTTCTGGCTGTTATGTCTGTTTGTTGTCTTTCCAACTGTTGTTTTGTGTCACAGTTGTCTGTCTGTAATGGGCCGTCTGACTAATTATTAACTGTTGTTGACTGTCTAACCCTCAACTTCCATCGGATGCGGAAAGGCTGCGGCTTCGCTCCGGCACAGTGGCAGAGCCAATACGTTTCAATTCTAGTCAGTGTGTGTGATTCCACTGGCTGCGGCTCCAGAACAGCCACAACACGTTCGCATTCACACCTACGGTCAATTTGAAGTCCCCAGTTAACCTAGTCATGCATATCTTTGTTGGGTTTTTAGGTGTCAGGCATCACTGATACCATGGACGAGGAGATGCTGATTCTGGATGTCCAAAATCACTGAATAATCTATAACCCTTCACATCCTTTTTATAAAGATGCCTATAAAAATGATGCGGCATGGAATACCATTGCAGGAGTAATTAGAGTGGATGGTAAATCACTGATCTGGTCCAATAAATGTCCTCTGGATGGACACAATAAACTGTTAAAATGGTCTTGTGGTTTTCTTTGTAGAGGCTACCACCTGATTATGCGTAAATTCGCGAGATCTTGTGAGTCCTTGCGACTCCCATTGTCCGGCTATGCCGCAACAGTACGCATCACAGACGGATCCGGTGGGTGTTGACGGATGGTGGAGTATGGCGCAGAGACGTTCCGCATCCAATAGAATCCCGGTGGAACTATATTTGTTCGACTGTAACTTAACTCTCTTTTGGGTGCCTGTTGTGTGTCTTTTGTCAGCCAACTGCTGAAGCGCAGAGAAGTGTGTGTCCCCCTGAAGATCGAGCAGCTGTCTGTGGAGCTGGATGCCTGGAGGGCCTGCACACAAAGCAATAGCACGTGGGTCACACAATAATATTAGTACAATGAATTGCAGTAATCCAACTGTGAGGAAATGGAAACATGGATCACTTTCTCTAAGTCAGCAGTGGATAGAAGGGGTTTGATTTTTGAGATGAGTCTGAGTTGGAGAAAACATGGGAGACAATATTAGAAACTTGGCATGGCACCTTGATGTTAGGAGTCTGGCAATAGAGGGATGCAAGCATATAGTTGGTGGAGAAGGAGGGGCCAAATAAAAGGATCTCAGTTTTGGATTCATTTAAAAAAATTAAGTGCCATCCAGGCTTTAATTTTTGTAAGACATGACAATATACAGGTTGAATTGACTGATTCGCTGGGTTTGAAAGGGAAATACAGCTGGGTATCATCTGTGTAACAGTGAAACTGAATGCCATGTTTGCGGAAAATATGACATAGTGGAAGCATATAAATTGACAATAATAACCAATGTAAGATTGACCCTTGGGGAACACCAAGGAGGAAAGGGGGGCCAAGGAAGAGGATACATTTCCAATTTTTACCGCAAAGGTTCTAGCTGAGAGGTATGAACGGCACCACCCAAAAGCTAGGCCTTTGACCCCAACCAAATTTTTGAGGTGGTCAATTTAAATCATATGATCAACTGTGTGAAAAGCAGAGCTTAACTCTAACACAATTGAAATTGAACAGTTTCCAGAGTCAGTGGTTATTAAAAGGTCATTAGTAACCTTAATGTGTGTTGTTTCAGTACTGTGCCAGGCATGGAAACCAAATTTTTCACAAGTGCTATTGTGAGTCATAAAAGAAGTCAATTACATAAAAACAAAATTTTCTAGAATTTTAGATAAAAAATACAGTTTTGAGATAGGCCTAAAATAATTTAAAACGAGGATCCAGAGAGTGCTTTTTCAATAGGGGTTGGACTATGGCATGTTTTAAACTTGTAGGGACTACGGCAGAAGATATGGAGCTGTTAACAGTTTGCTAACAATTGGCTTAAAGTGAGAGAGTACAGCAGGTGGCTCACAAGGAATGTTAATATGTACAGAGCTTGTGGTATCTGACACCTGATCCCTTGTTTGAGAAAAAAATATAAAATATCATTGTGGTCATTGTTCACAGGGGAAATTGAAGGGGGGGTTAATCAGAGACCCAATAGCCTTAAATTGCACCCTTGGATTGTGACTGTGAGAAGCAACCAGCTTAGAAAAAATTGATTTCTTGCTTGCTAAAACATGAAACGAAACACACAGCTCATGTTGTTCAGATGGACAGTGGTGATGAAGAAAAAGGTGACATCACTCCTCTCTCTCATCCACTTGGCGGAAATACTGAGGTCTTCACTTGCTCCGCTTTAGTCAGGCCTGGTTTCAGTCATTGAGATTGGTTACCTGGAAAGACAGGAGCTAATGCAACCATCAGAAACTGAACAAGTGTGTGTGTGTCTGTGTGTCTGTCTGTCTGCAGCAGTCCCCCATCGGAGCGTCAGAAAGAAGAATTCAGCCGCCTTCAGAAGAGGGTCCAGCCTTCAACTCCTGGTAAGAACAATTCCAGGTCATTCACACCAGGTTCACATGAGGCCTGAAATAATGTGGTTATGATCATCAACCAGGTGGATGTAGAGAGAGTTGAAGAGAGAACGAGAGTAGGAGGAGTAAGATGCTACAAACATGCAAGCTCCTTTTCTGTTTACTTTTGGTTAATAGATCTACTCAATTCAGGAGGTCAGGGGACAGACACAGTTTCAATAGACAAAATTTCTATTATATTTTGGGCGGGTAATCTGTCTTATTGACAAACAAAGAAGAGTGTGAAACTGCAGTTCTACCTCCTGGTCTGGACTTGGGAATGTTATGGTTTTAACTTTCGAGTAAATTCAGTCAGATTCTTAGATGTGAGGGCAGCCTCCTCCACGGTGGGATGGACGCTATCTCTCGTAATCAGACCAGGTTTCCCTCAGAAAGTCTTCCAGTTATCTGTGTAGCCCAAATTGTATTTTGGACAACACCTCAACAACCAGCAGTAGAATGATGATATGCAGCTATACATGCCATCACTGGTCGGATTGGGAAAGGGACCCTTTCCAATCTGATCCCTAAAGGAAACTACAGTGTCCAACATTGTTTTTTCAAGTTTCACACATTGACAGACTGCATTAATCTTTAATCTTTGTGAACTCCAACTGGTGTAGTCAGGTGTCATTACTGCTACATGAATAACAACCATACCATTTTTACCATTATACTTGGTTGACAGTTTCAAAAATCATTGAATGTTGCCCGCACTTATCTATGGCCACTGGTGTCGCAAATTTCACTATTCTTAGAATAGGATCACCAGTAACTAGTTTCATAACGGGTGTGCCACTGAATGGAGAGAACCAGTGGAGAATCCAGGCAACAGAATGCCATCCTGCGAAGGAAACTAATGTCAGGGGCTTGTTTCCGGGATCATATCCTTTTGATCATGTCCCAGATTTCATGACCATAGGTGAGGATAGGAACTTAGATTTACTGGTGAACTGAGAGTTTCCCCGTTTGGTTCAGCGTCTTTTCATCACAACAGACTGGAACATAAGGCTCAGCATTCAGGTGTTGTGCTTAGGATTGTGTATATTATTGCCTCTTATCAAGTCTCAATCTGGAAGGGATCTTTCGATACCAGTCAGATAAGAGTCTGGGAATCTGGGACATCTGTGTTGGAGGCCACAGTCTCTTTGAAACCTGAGGGGTTCCTTTCCAGACCTCGCAACACAGGTTACTTTGTTTGTATCCATAGGTAGATTTATTTACAGTGAATGGCATCACTGCTGCCAATGTACCAATGCATCTGTTCTCATACTCCATCCTTCCATCACTTGTGAACAAGACCCCAAGAAAATTATTGACTTGAGGCCAGGACTGCCGTCTGACCAGTAAATGCAGTAAATGTTGAAAGTCCTGGCTCAAAGGAGTCAAGAGTACTAGATCATTTGCAAAGAGCAGAGATTACATTTCTTGAACCCTGAACCAGACTCCGTCTAGCCACTGGCTGCACCTAAAAATCCCTTCCCTAACTGGGAACAGGTCTGACTTGCTGCTGGCAATGTGAACCAATATCCAGCTGGATAATACAGAGACCAGACAGCCCTTAGCAGAGGGCTCCTGGGGAACCTCCCACAGACCGCCACGGAGGACATAGCCAAATGCCTTCTCCAAGTCCACAAACATATTTGGACTGGTTGGGTGAACTCCAATGAACCTTCAAGCATCCTGTACAGAGTATAGAGCTTGTTTAGTGTTCCACAACTGGGACAAAAACCATGTTGTTGCTCCTGAATCTCTGGAATAGACTTTCCCAGTGGGGCTTAGGAGTGTCCCTCTATAGTTGTAGCACACCCCAGTCCAGAGGCACTGTCTCTGACTTCCATGTGATACTGCAGAGGCATGTCAGCTACCTCAACAAATTCAGTTTGGGTGATTTGATCTTGGTCCTCAATAAGGAAATTTTCTAATTGTTCTTCATCTGACCTTCATCTAGAACTTGTTTGCCTTTTGAGATTCTACCAAGGGCATTAAGTCCCTGACAACATAACTGCTAGGATCATTTTGGTGCTCAATCCTCTCCACCACGATAAGATGGTGGTTCATGGGGGGGTATGGGAAAAAGGAAACAAAATAAGTCCTTAACTGTGAGGTGAATAGTAATTTTACTGTCAATATATCAAAGTGAGTGGCAGCGATAAACCCCAGGTATTGACAACACAAAGTCAAATAGCACCTCCATTGATCAGAAATGATATAACATGACTACATGACTAGTCACAGTTAGACCACAAAGACTATGGTTTAGACACACAGATACTAGACAGTTGACAAGATTAAACCTGTCACAGTAAAAATGTGTGTGTGTGTCTGAGCAGCGTTGGTCCTGTCTGGAGCTGATTATGTGACAGGCTCCAACCTGCCGAGCCACTCAGATGTTCAGTTGTCCTGCTTCACTGGACACAGGATACAGGTGGGTTTTGCCTGTTTTGACTATATGTTATAATGTGTGCTGACATTGTGCAATGCTCCTCATGTGTTGTCCTGTTTTTGTACAGGGTCCAGTGTTTGTGTTGGAGGATGGTAAATCAGCAATCTCACTGAATGATGCTCTGATGTGGGCTAAAGTCAATCCCTTCTCCCCACTGGGAACCGGAGACCGTATCAACCCATTCTAAGAGACATATATATACACACACGCACACACAAACATACAGACTGATTGGTGGGGATAAAAATTGGAATAAAACAATGCCTGTGGATTCAGAAAGAGACGGATGTCTTATGTTTCACTCACTGACACAACGACAACCACCACAACGGATCAAAGAAAACAGGTTTTTCTTTTTTCTTGTAACCATTTATGGTCTACCATAAACATTTGCTAGAGCACATATCTACATTTTAAATGCTGTAGTGCCAGTTTTAGGGGCATTTTACATTGATATACATAAATACAACCCTTACATCAAATATTTTAATCATGTATCAACTTATGTCCAATAAATTACTTGAAAGTGCAATAAATCATAAAACATGGAAATAGCATTTTTTTCACACAGTGATTCTAAATACAAAAATGTCAGAGCTACATCCCCTTAAAAATGTTCATACTGTGAACGCCTGTGCTCTGGACTTAGAGAGCTGATGATAATCCTTCAGCCATTATTGATATGGCTCTTTTCTGTTCAGAGAAAGGGTTTTTCATCTACCATTGTCTACCTAACTGATTAAGCTACTGAAGAGATCAAGCAATTTAACGTTGGAACCTGCTGGAGCATTTTTGATTCTGAACTATTGTTGCATATTCACAGTCCACAAGTCCGTCCGTCTCCGGGGACGATTTAACAAGCTTCTTTTTCCATTGTTCCACATGGGCGCTTCTGGTGTCACTGCTCGCATATCAGGTAAAAGGAGACTAATCATTCATTTTTCTTCCACTCATGTCACAAATTCAGACTCTGAACAGTGTCATTCCCAGTCAACATTTCTCAATGCAATATGCAAGTATTGAACATACCATCACCCTCATTCATCTAGCAGCAGAGGGGTATTCCAGAAAGCGGTTTATGTGAAATGGTATATTAACCCTGAGATGAGGGAAACTCTGAGTTATCTGTTCCAGAAGGAGACTCTGAGTCAATCACCATGGTATCAGACTCTGTGAACATATCCTGCTCATTGGTAGGTTTCTACCTGTCTCCTCCCACACAAAGAAAGCTGTTAGACATGGATTGCCTGTTCATTCTGAATCCAATTGAGATTGAAGCCCAACTTGGCCTTACATGGTGAGAGAATCTTCCGACCGAGATTAGATGTCCTGGCATTTTCAGAGGAGCATCTGTTACCGCTTTTCATCCAACTGTATCATTTACCCCAATAACATTCTCCGGCCATACATCCCCAACCTCACACACCATGGACATGCGCTCACATCACAGCAAGTTTTTTTTTTTTTTTTTTTTGCAAATGGTAGTTTTCTTTACAACATCAGTGATGCAGAGCACTTTGGAAAGGCAACAGCGTGTAGAGCTGTGAGTAAAGTAACTCTTGTACTGAAACGGCTGTTATCAATGAAGGTAGTGTTCACGGGACACAAACCTGTAAGAAACATCAAAGAGGTTTTCAACAGGATTGCAGATGACTGATATAGAAATCATAGATTTTATTATTTTAAATGGCATTCTGCTGCTCTCCCTGTGGCAGGAGACAGTATTTCATTTTCATCATCAACATCATCCTCCTTCTCCTGTGATGCAGAAAAAGATTCTGTTTCAGAATACTTCGAACAGCCATGTGGGGCAAGATGTGAGTATAGAAAGCTGCCGGGTGTTCAATTGTTTCAGTCAGAGGCTGATCAAGGTAGATGACACCATCCACAACTGTTGGGGGGGTGGAGATTTTATATATAAGAAGAGTTATATATAAGTTTTATTTTTTAAAAGAAACAAGTGTATACTTACATCTGATGTGGGCACTTGTGTCCTGAGGGATGAACTCATATGAGCTTACCCTCAGCCCTTAGCCACTGGTCGTTTCAGCTCCTCAGCCTCTGTCAGAGGTGGTGGTGATGGCTCCACCCGTTTTTCAGGCCTCTGCCTTTCTGTTGGCTAAGCAGAATTCAAATGTTAATCTCTTTTTTAAAATTAGTAGATTTTATTTTGTGTACATATCTGTCAGGTTTAAGCCACCTAGAACAATATTAAACAGACAGGGAAGAAAGACAAAGGACAACGGCGCTCATTTTTACTTGCAAGGAGAACAGACAGAGATATGTTCAGTTACATTCTCTAACTGCTCTGACGTATCTCTTCTGTTCTCCCCTCTTTATTTCCTTAGGGTGGTCCCTAGTTACAGGATGTTGCAGCTCTAAAGGGTGGGGAATACACAGCTGCAACGTAGTAGATGAATAGATGCTTTTTGTATAATCATATTCAAGTTATGCCTCTGAAACATGACACATGAACACTTTGAGGAGCTAGTTCATAACCGAAGTAATCTGGTTTCAGCCTCCTCCTGTTTTCATGTTCCTCTTCGAAGGTAGTTGCTTATCTCCCGCCAGGTATGATCTCAGTTCCTGTAAGAAAAACACAAGTTTCTGCATTCCTGCAGGGTTAATAAAAGTAGAGCAATACTGTGATAATCATTCTATGTACATTTATTCCAACAACATCGTCAAATTTTAAATGACTTCAATAAAAATGTAAACATTGTATGATGTATTAATCTACCAAGTGGGGCATTAAATGAGATGACGTTAAAACATTTTATTAGGAGTTTAAATTACTATTTGAATTAATATTTACTTTGTTTAATAGCTTATGTCAATTGAAAAAAAAAAAAAAAAATTAAATCAAAGTGAGGTACAATCATAGCCCAGCAAAATATGCTTTACCTTTTTGAATGATGTTTTTATATTTAATTTTTAACTGCTTCCAAGTACGCCTCTCCCCTGATGGACTGCATTTATAACTGTAAGCTACAATCTCTTATGGTTCAATACAAAATCAGTGTACATTCAAACTTACGTTTTGGCTTGGGTGGCAATTTTTTCCCATGCCATTGTGTTACATTTTCGGCTAAACACGTGCTCATACTCTCCATAGGCCAGTATTAAGACCTCCAACTCCATTGGGGTGAAATAATGAAAGTTACTAATGTAACTACAGCATTATGAATCCCGAATGACCACCAGAGGCAGTGCTTTAAGCACTGAACCCTGCACAGTTCGAGTATGTATACCAACAATGCCACCTGTGACCTCTGGATGACCCAAAAGGAGACCATATCTTCCGTTGTCACCTGAGGATCGTTTCCTACAGAATCTTCTCAAGAGCACATGAGGATTCTGAGTGACCAAGAGCTCTGGCAGTCATTCAGGATTCATAGAACCGCAGTTACATCAGTAACTTTAGTCCTATTTCATCCCTGCTGACTGCCACATGCGGTGCTTTAAGCACTGAATGACTCATACATGCAGAGTCGGAGTGCAAACCTTCAGTGTGCAGAGCTAGAGGACTCTGGCTGCAGGACCACAGCCAGTGAATGGTCAGTGGTGGAACACCACAGAGTGACCCCTGAGCCTCATTGATACTGGGACACTCATATTGGAGACGAGTGGACAGCACTCTTGCGTTCATTATAGTGCATCTGACAAGGTCTGCACAGAAGCTCAGCAGCGGCTCAGGCCCTCCAGCCGCCAAACACACAGTTGGAGACGTCGTGGATTGGGGTGCCAGATCCACCCTGCCAGTTGGGACAGGAGATCCCTCCTGTTGGGAAGGCGCCATGGTGCACCAGAGTCCGTGCAGCAGAGGAAACCAGCTCCTCCCTGGTCAGAAGGTGGCCAAGAGCAGGTGTTAGAATAAATGTACATAAAATGATTATCACAGTATTGCTCAACTTTTACTAACCCTGCAAGAATGCATAAAGTTGTGTTTTTCTTACAGGAGCTGAGATCAAACCTCCGGAAGATAAGCAACGACCTTCGAAGAGGAACGTGAAGACAGGGAGGAGACGGAAACCAGATTACTTCGGTTATGAACTAGCTTCTCAAAGTGTTTGGTGTGTCATGTTTCAGAGGTGTACCTTGAATATGATTATACAATAAGCATCTATCCACTACGTTGCAGCTGTGTGTTCCCCACCCTTTAGAGCTGCAACGTCATGTAACTAGGGACCACCCTAAGGAAATAAAGATGGGAGAACAGAAGAGATACGTCAGAGCAGGTAGAGAATGTAACTGAACATATCTCTGTGTGTTCTCCTTGCAAGTAAAATGAGCGCTGTTGTCCTTTGTCTTTCTTCCCTGTGTGTTTAATAATGTTCTAGGTGGCTTAAACCTGACATTAACTTGGTCCTTCGAGCCGGATTCCAACAGACCGGAGGATTCCAGCGGGCAGGGTGGATTCCAGGAAAACGAGTCCCAGAAAGAGACCAAGGGAGTCTCGTGAGACCAAGGGAGTCTCTGCAGAGGATGACGGAGTCCTGGTGTGCACCCTTAAATTCCGAGTAGGAGAGTGAATGTGAGTGTGAAAGGAGATTGACATACCACTAGGTATTTCGTCTCATATAAAACAGTGGGATTTGTAAGTAGTCAACTGGTGTGGATGCAAAGGCAAGAATTCTCCACTCGAAAGAATTGAAGTGAGAATTACCACAACAGGAATTTGAGAGACTACCCCACTGATAAAAATCGACCTCTAGAATACCCTAGGTGTTGCAAAGGTCGAACCAAATTCTTAAAATGGGGAAGGGGTTGAGTAAAGAAAAACCAAGAGATAAATTGAAGTGTCAGGATTGGAAATTCATAGAACAACAGGATCCATGTAAAAATCGAAAAACTAGACAGATGGATTGTTAAACACAATTTCGACGGAAGTTTAAATACACAAAAGATAAGTGTATTACAAGACAGCATTACAAAACTAACCAAAAAAAATCCAAAAAAAATTAAGAAGGAAGGTTATGAAGAAACACAGTACTGGATGAAAGTGGCAGGACAAAGAGAAGGAGGAAAGAGAAAAAAAACAGAAAGAACAGGACCATAGACAAAAAGATAAAGACGAAGACCGTGAAAAAGACTTAATGTATCAGAGAAAAGAAGACAATGAGACAGGACCTAGCAGACGACCTAGAGGCGACCGAGATTTAGGCCAAGAGGCCGAAGGGGGAGCTGCAGGTCCAGCTCCCTCAGGACCAGGACGAGGACTTTACCCAGACTTAAGTGAGTTACCACCATATGATGGACCAACAGAAACTCCTAGAAGTACTCGATCTAGGGGAAGAGTAGGAGACTGGTCCAAAATAATGGGAAAAGTCTTCCCCGGGAGAGAAATCTCCACCGGTAATACAGCAGGATGAGATAGGGACTTATCCAATGATTGAGGTAGCAAATCCAAATGTTAAAGATCAGGCCAACAACCCTGTTATTCTAGTTTATAGGACGTGGACTATAGATGATGTAAAGAAGGCCATAGAAGGAGTGACCTCCTATAAGGAGGATGTCACACAGTTCGTTCAGGATATGGAAAAGTTGCGACATTCTTATCACCTGAACGGACAAGAAGTACAACAGGTTTGGATGCAGGCACTAGGACCAGACTGGCACTACATCAGGGGCCGATGGAATGCTTTGGGCCTAAATGGCCGTCCCCTGACTCTTGATGACCCGGAGTTGAATAACCGCGTACGAGACCTGAATGACAGAGTTATTCTACGGTTTAGACATATAGCTAACTACACCGAGGAGGTGTAGTTATACTTTTGTTACTACACAAAAGGAGGATGAACCCTTTGAAGAATACAAGATAAGAATGACAACTAAATTCAAAACCCACAGTGGATTGCAAGATGAAGGGAATGTAAATGGGGCATTCCAGCAACAATTAAAAAATGCTCTCCATGCAGGATCGAAAGATGGAATACGTTGCTGGGTTAATAAACATTACATAGGATTCGCTACAGGGACCATGGAGGACTATGTTAACCATGCCCTCCATGCAGAAAAAGTAATTAAGGAGAAAAAAGGTGGAAAGGCAGGGGGAGTATTTTATCAGGAGGAAGAAGAGGAAAAAGAGGGAGAGGTGTTCTACCAAGATAGCGGCAGAGGCCAAGGACGTCGTGGATACAGAGGGAGAGGAGGTTTTAGAGGCAGAGGCCGAGGAGGAAGTTACAGAGAAGGATATCAACAAAACTCTAGAGAGTGTTGGTGTTGTGGAAAAGAGGGACATATTGCTAGCTAATGTATGAAGAAGATTTAAAGATGACCTCGCCTTTATGCTGGACCGGAGAGTCAGAAGAAGCATTCCGTAAGATAAAACAAATGTTGGTGTCCAGTACAGCGCTAGCATTACCAGACTATAGTAAACTTTTTATTCAAATGGTGGACTGTAAAGGCCACTTCATGACGTCTGTACTGGTGCAACAGCATGGTGGTAAAATGAAGCCAATTGCATATTTCTCGTCAAAACTAGATAGTGTGGCCTGTGCGCTACCACACTGTGTCAGAGCAGTCATCGCAGCATCTATGGCAGTAGAAGCAAGTGCAGCCATAGTTTTGTTTCATCTACTTGTGCTAAAAGTACCACATGCAGTCTCAGCACTATTGTTACAAACTAACTAACTAAGACTTTTCTATCACCAGCCAGACACTTGTCGTGTCTATTCTCTTATCCCAACCTCATTTAACAATAGAGAGATGCACGGCTTTAAACCCGGCAACATTGTTGCCAGTGCCTGATGATGGAGTGAAACACGGTTGTCAAGAATTAGCCAAGCAAACAGCTAAAAGCAGAGCAGATCTTAAAGATCAACCACTAGAAAAAGGATAAGTGTTATTCGTAGATGGTTCCTCAAAGAAGAATGAACAAGGGAAAACCCAGACAGGCTATGCAGTAGTTACACAAAACACAGTGTTAAAAGCAGAACAATTACCCTCCCACTACTCAGCACAAGCTGCAGAGTTAGTGGCACTAACGGAAGCATGTAAATTGATGAAGAATAAAGAAGCCACAATTTATACAGACAGCCAGTATGCTTTCGCAAAAGTACACACTTTTGCACAATACTGGAAAAACAGAGGCATGGTTACCTCTACAGGTAAACCAGTAACTCATGCTGAACTCTTATCAGGCCTGCTGCAAGCAGTGCAGCTGCCAAAAGCCGTTGCAATATGTAAATGTGCAGCTCACACGACAAGCACAGATGAAGTTTCTTTAGGAAATGCATTTGCAGATAAAATAGCAAAAGCAGCAGCAGCAGGACAGGTTCAAGTGCTAACTGTGGAAGAATGTACAACCTTAGAGGACACTACACTAAAAGATATGCAACAACAAAGTCCTCAATCTGAAAAAGATATATGGTTAAAAAATGGAGCAAAGCTACAAAACGACATGTATGTATGACCAGACGGCAAACCTATCCTACCAAAAAATTTATACAAGTGGGCGGCAATATTGAGCCATGGTGTAACGCATGTCTCAACAGGAGGGATGGTAGGACAGATACATCAGCATTATACCACTTATGGATTTAACTCTTATTCAAAATGTTTTTGTAGATCATGTTTAACATGTGCAAGACACAACCCTCAAGGGAATTTGAGGCCACGTAGAGGACGATTCCCTACACCTCAATATCCATTCCAAATTATCCATATGGACTTTATAGAGCTAAATCAAAGTGAAGGAAAGAAATACTGTCTAGTCATAATAGACGCCTTTTCAAAATGGATAGAGCTTTTTCCAACAAAACATCCAGATGCGATAGTAGCTAAGGCACTATGTAAAGACATAATACCAAGGTACAGAATTCCTGAGAAAATATATAGTGATAACGGCACACATTTTGTAAATCAGACAGTAAAAAAGATTGGAATAATGTTCCATATCGATCTAAAGAATCATTGTGCTTATCATCCTCAAAGTGCAGGCTTGGTAGAAAGAATGAATGGAACTATAAAAAATACATTAAAGAAATGTATTGAAGAAACAGGAAGACCATGGACACAGTGTCTTGATCTAGTGAAACTGTATATCAACATTACAAGCTCAATAGGTCTAACTCCGTACGAAACGCTATTTGGAAGACCTTATAGATTACCACAATTCAAACATCAATGGGAATCTGATGACGAAGCATACTTGGCAGATTATATGAGGAGAATGTTAGAAAAACAAAAACAAACATCTGTTGATTATAATCCTTCTGTTTCTCAGCAGGAGGCCCAGTTAATACTACCAGGAGATTGGGTGCTGGTACGAAGTATTAAGAAGTACTGGTATTCACCCAAGTGGGAAGGGCCCCATCGGGTACTGCTGACCACACCTACAGCCGCAGAAAGATCAACATGGATTCATCTAACGCACTGTAAAATGGTCATTTCAGTTGAATGCTCCGATAGGGGGGGTGAGCCAAAGACTGATAATAGGGTAGATCCAGACGTTTAGAGGCTGGATAGACCTGAAAGTCAGTGAAGTTTTTACAAGACACCAAACCAAGTAGAGGAGACTGATTTTCGACTAAAATGACTCCTAAGTGGTTATCATGGGCCATCGGAGGATGGTTGGTGACTATATTCCTTATAATAACCTTTCTGTTAATATGGTACCTGTAGGAGCCACCCCAAGGGGATGGAACAGATACAGTACAAACGTTAAATCAGACGAAAGAAGGAATCAGACATACAATCCGTGTAACCGTCCCCACAATGGGGAAAGAATCACTACTGAACTCTATGTTTGTTATAATGCAAGCAAGTTTGTTAGCACTGTATACATAGCCCGGAATTCATTTAAACTGGGTGGATATGCAGCAGATCAGTGGAAAGGATATATGTTTTACCTAGACTCACATGTTGGAGGGAACGGATGGGGCCAAGTGTTTGCATATAGTGGAAGCGGATGGTCACATGGTTCATACAGATACCATCCACGTGCACAGAACTGGACTAAACGATTACAACTTGGTGTAGATAACAACCAGATAATTTTGGAGTTTCATACCACCGCAGTTCCTTTGCAAGATAGTAGTGAAGATCCTGCTTCACAGACTCCGTGCCATGTTTTACGCCTTTGTGTATATAGACAGACTGCCAAGGACCCCTGTGTACATTTGAGTCTCTGCCCTAATATGACCAGCCCTGCTGAAGCAGGACAAACGGAACAGAAAAATGACATCATAGGAGGCCTCACAACTGGCCCCAAAAGTACTGCTAACATACAAATTGTTAACCATGATGGTGAGATAAAAGTTGATGAATGGTTCCAAGTTATAACAGGTATTTCAGGACAAAGCAACAATTGGTTACTTATGGTAGAACAAGCTGCAAACACGACTATAGGTGATTGTGTAGTGTGTATGGGTCCTAGGCCAATATTACAAATAATACCTGCAACGATTGATAAAACATGTGTTGTGGAAGTGATGAATAAAACAAATCCGAAACATCACTTGTGCGAAGTGGGATTTTGTGTTTCCCGTCACTATGTCAGAAAAAGAGAAACCTATTTTTTCCAAAAGAGTTGCACCTGGAAACTTCGCCTGTATAAATATAACAGGAGGTGGAGAGCCTTTGGGCAACCTCTCTAGTGAGTGGTGCTCTGAGATAATAACTGTGACTAGTCATTTCAAACCGGTGCCTCGAGGGGACATTTGGTGGTGGTGTGGTGATGACAGATTATTTGACAAATTGCCTAAAAATGTGAAAGGATTTTGTGCTCTAGTAACACTATTACTACCAGTGTCCATACACCCTATCTCTGCTAAAGAACTTACTGCTAACTTATCTAGTGTTTTGCCTGAGCAATGGCACCGCAAGAAAAGATCTGCAACCTGGTTAGCAGACGGTGATCCTACATATATTGATGCAATCGGTGTACCACAAGGTGTTCCAGATGAATACAAATTGGTAGATCAAGTAGCAGCAGGATTTGAGTCATTTTTATGTTGATGGTGTACAATTAATAAAAATGCAGACAGGATCAACTACATCCACTACAACGTTCAAAAGTTAGGTAATTGGACACAGAGCGGCTTCGAGGTGGTACATGGACAGTTGTCTGCGACTTCTCTCATGGCATTCCAGAACAGGATAGCCCTGGACATGTTGTTGGCTGAGAAAGGAGGTGTGTGCTATGTTCAGCGAGCAGTGTTCCACGTTCATCCCCAACAACACAGCTGTTGATGGCAGCCTTACTAAGGCCATAGAGGGACTTCGAGCTCTCAATGGCAAGATGAAAGAACACTCTGGGGTTGACACCTCAATGTGGGATTCCTGGATGGATGTCTTTGGAAAATATAAAGCTCTAGTGTCCTCTGTTTTGGTCTCTATAGCAGTGTTTGCTGCATTCTTAACCTTGTGTGGATGTTGTTGTGTGCCCTGCTTGCGTTCTCTTATTAACCATCTAATTACTACAGCAATTTCACCCATGGAAGATAAAGTGGCTCAAATGTACCCCTTGCTGGATGGCACTTCTCAAACTAATGAGGAGAATAGTGGGAAAGAAGAATTTACAATTTTTACAACTTTAAAATTTACTGGATTTGTTCACTGATTAAAAAGATTATGAATATTAAAGACATAACCTCTAAGTGTAAACTTTCTTGTGCTCATAAAAATGATCTCGCAGTTGAAAATCTTCATGGAGTGACTGAGTAGAGTGATATGAGAATTTGAGCAAGAATGTGATAAACAGGAGGGAAATGTTAGAATAAATGTACATAAAATGATTATCACAGTATTGCTCAACTTTTACTAACCCTGCAAGAATGCATAAACTTGTGTTTTTCTTACAGGAGCTGAGATCATACCTCCGGAAGATAAGCAACGACCTTCGAAGAGGAACATGAAGACAGGGAGGAGATGGAAACCAGATTACTTCGGTTATGAACTAGCTTCTCAAAGTGTTTGGTGTGTCATGTTTCAGAGGTGTACCTTGAATATGATTATACAATAAGCATCTATCCACTACGTTGCGGCTGTGTGTTCCCCACCCTTTAGAGCTGCAACATCATGTAACTAGGGACCACCCTAAGGAAATAAAGATGGGAGAACAGAAGAGATACGTCAGAGCAGGTAGAGAATGTAACTGAACATATCTCTGTCTGTTCTCCTTGCAAGTAAAATGAGCGCTGTTGTCCTTTGTCTTTCTTCCCTGTGTGTTTAATAATGTTCTAGGTGGCTTAAACCTGACAGCAGGATCCTGTGACCCTCCTGAAGGACCCTGTGGAGTACCGGTTGAATCAGAGGAAGTGGAGGGAAGGCATACAGAAGGCCATCTGGCCAAGGGTGAGCCAGTGCGTCCTGGCCTAGAGGGATCGTCGTCTTGGCCAAGGGGAACCACAGAGGGTAGTGGGTCGACACTTCTGAAGCGAAGAGGTCCGCCCATATTGATGCGTGCACCCCAGTCTCCCATGGACCACCGCCCTGCTCTGCCACACTGCACCCCATCCTGAGGGGGAGGCATCTGTGGTGAGAGTCTCCCTGCAAGATGGAAAAGAGCCCATAGGGACACCCCCATGCATGTAGGCCCTGTCCCTCCATGGGATCAAGGACAGCCTGCCCTGATACCCTCAGCTTCCTGTAGCTGTGCTGCTTGGCATCCAGGTGAAAGCTGTTCAGCCATCTCTGCAGGGGGTGCAGTCACAACGAGCCCAGAGGAAGCACAGCTGAAATGGACGTTAGTTTGCCCAAGAGGCTGGCGAAATAGGAATAGGGCAAGAAGGTGTAGGATGTCATCGACCCGGTGGGGGGACGGTCTGGCTGTCCTCGTGACACTGTTCAATGTCACTCCGATGAAGGATCTAGTCTGTAATGGCACCAGGCAACTCTTCTCCAAATTTACCCTGAGTCCGAGGCGGGCCATGTGGGACAGGAGATGCGCTGTGTCCTGGAACTCCTGGGCCCAAGGCAGCGCACAGACCAGCCAGTTGTCAGTATGGAAGAATTTTCATGCCCTAAGACTGGAGAGGCGCAAGGACTGTGGCCATACACGTTGTGAACACCCTTGGGGAGAGGGAGCGCCCAAGGCTAGCACCCTGAACTGCCACTAGTGTCCTCGATAGACGAAGCAAAGGAACTGCTGATGTTGCTGAGCGATGGGGACATGAAAGTAAGTGTCCTTGAGGTCGATGGACATGAACCATTCTCCATGTGCTACAGTTCGCAGGATATCTGCTGTGGTCAGCATGTGGAAGGGTATGACATTCATGAATCTGTTTAGCCCTCTGAGGTCGAAGATCGGGCAAAATTCACCAATCTTTTTTGTCACAAGGACATAGGTTGATTAGAATCCTCTGGGACCTGACAGAGGATCCACAGCCTCGATGGCGCCTTTGGCCAGGAGGGCGGATAACTCCTAGTCCAGTGCAAGAGCCGTTGCTTGATGGAGGTCATTTTGACCCGGGCGGATGTGGGGGGCCAGTGGCAGAATTGAAGTTTGTACCCATGGGTAGCAACTACCCAAAGGTCTGAAGCATGAGCAGCCCACTGCCGGAGCTGCTGATGCGACAAATACCTGGCCGCCGGCCCCAACCCTAACCCAAGGCCTCAATGTCTGGCCCCCCAGCCCCTAAGAGCCCTAGAGGGGGGGGCAAGCAGGCTCTGGGCCATGAAGTTGTCTGGAGGGCAGGCGGGTGGAGACTCAGCGGCCAGTGGAGTGGGTTGGTGGAAATAAGCAGGTGTGGGAGGCAGCCAAGGGGCCTCTAGGCCTGCTGGCAGGGGGCCTGGCAGGAGGAGACGTTTGCCCAAGGCCTGCAAGCTGTTGCCTGGTCTGTCTGGCCTGAATGGTACATTCCACTGCTTCCTGTGCTGCTGGGCCAAATAGCTCCCCTGGTTCCACCGAGAGGCTGCACAGGGTTCTTCTAGCTGCCTCTGTCAACTTTGACTGCAAAAGCCAAACCTGGCGACGTGCTTGAACCAGGATGAACATCATTGGTCCAATGACATAAGGCCCAATGAGGCATCAAACAAGGTGATGGAATCAGCAGTCACAAATTGCCCTCCTGCAGCGAAGCTGAGAGGGCTAACGTGAGATGTGACATGGAGTTTCCCATGTGGCCAGCACATGCTCCAGTATCATAAGCCCTTGTAAGATCGTCTGTGATCCAACACTGGGGTTGAGGGCACCTAGCATCCTTTCGCAGAGCTTCATCCGGGGACACTATGAGTGAAGAGATGGTGGGCTCAGCGACTGACATGCAATCCAGGCCAACTCTCGTGGTATCTTGCATGGTTGTCAGGGTCCGCCCAGCTGCAGAGAGATGGGCCTCCAGGCTTTAGCGTTCCTCCAACAGGCCTGCCGCTCCTTCAGGTACTTCTCAGAGTGGGGAATAGCAAAGGCAGTGGGGGCTGGCCTGTGCCTGAAGAAGGCGCTTGCTGGTACTGCTTCCACCTGCTTTGGTACATCCATGTACAGCCACTGTAGGGCCATGTGAATGATAGCATGCATGGAGCTGTCCTCCATTTCAGCCACTGAACTCCAAGCAGAGGAGTGGGAACTCTGCTCAGATGCTTGGGAACCCTCCTCCCTTGGATCTTCCCCATAATCGTAAAAGTGCTCCAAAGGAGCATTAAGCTGGTGAGCCGCAAGCACGGACCTCATCTGGGCCAACTTGGCAGACAGCTGCTCCACTTTAGACGAAAGCCTGCTATGATCAGCCTTCGCCTTCTTCCTGGGAGGTGTGACTGCCGTATCCACTGCTCGACACTTAGAGCATCTCAGACAGTCCGGAGGTGACTGGCCTGATGCAGGGATGTCACGCCCATCTTCTGGATGTTCCACCTCTGCCAGTCTTGCAGCCCTCACTGCCCAAGGAAAGTAGCTGAAGTTCATGCAGGGATTGTCTGACAGTGCATCCCGCAGGTGCTCAGGGCCAAGGCACATGGGGCAGAGGTTGTGGCTGTCCTCCGTTTGTAGAGGAGCCTCACAAGATGTGCAGAAATGGGAGCCATCCATTGTGGTGGGTCCAAGACTGCTTAGATGCTCCTGCCTGCTGTCCTATAGGGGCCTTGCGCTGGGGGAAGGGGGTGCGTACGCCACCTGCACCAGGCATTGGGCCCAGTAAAGATCAGCGACCACTCCTTAGACAACCTGAGTGTGAATGCTATGGACAGGCCAAGTGTGGGAACCATATGCTGGAGGGAGGTACGCTTCCTATACAAGCAGAAGCCCAAAGACAACAAATAATCAGCAGCACAAGCTGATACAATAAGAAAATACTCATGTTACTGTAATTAAGTAGATTTTTTGTGTACTTTTACTTTTATGAGTATTTTTTCAAGTGTGTAATTTTACTCATACTTGAGTACAATTTACACCATGTAATCTACTTCACTATTTTTAACAAAACAAATGTTGCTACTGAGTATGCCCACAATTTGAATTAATAGGCTTATTCAAAGATTCAAACCTTTCATCTGTGCCTTCATAGCCAATAAGGCCGTTCAATCGTGACTGCGCCAGTTAATGATGGACTACAACTCAGCTCCAACAGCAGGCAGTAGGAGTCTGGAAGTAACATATCTACAGATTGGAGAAGATATTAATTTGTGGATTTAAGATTTGGAGACAAAGAAGCCAAAATGGAGACAGAAGACGACGAGTGCCTGTGACCGTACCTGGAGGAATTTTTCATGTACAGAGGGAAAAAAGGAGGTAAATTCATATTTATGTCTATGAGTAAATGAAAAACATTTATTTAGGACTGTGGCTTTCTTATGTTTTGCCATGTGAAGTTGTTATCTTGACAACAGAGAAGCAGAAAAGCGAGGTGTTGCAGAAGAAAACACTGACCGAATGCCACAAGACAAGGTAATGTTAATTCCACTTTTCATGGCAAAAGCCCAGATAAAATTCCAATAGAAATTATTATATTGGCTAACTGAGGCAACGTTATTAGCCATTAACAATTTCTTAGGACAAATTTGAATTATTAGCTGACAGAATCTATGGACTAAATGTCTGTGTGTTAGGTGAAGTTGTTGAATATGGAGAGAAGATTTAGAGTTTTAGAAACTTACTGTGGCTAAAATATTTCTTGCTGGTAAAATTTATAAAATGACAATGTTGAAAAAAGTGTGCAAAAGTCATGATGGACTGCAGAATTATATCAGGTCTTAGCTGTGTACAGGCTATTTCCTGGGGAACAACAAGCTTTCCACCTAATTTCACCTGCATCTCCCAGTCACTAGCATCCTCTAAGCTGCCTCGCCTCCTTGTTATCTTATTAACTTTACCTCCTTCTTGAACAAACTGAATTGCAACTCTCTTTGTCTTAGACCCTCCTAAATCTGCCTGCCTCCGTATATCTTCAATGCCTGCAGCTAAGCTTTTTAAAACGTGGTTATGTTGCCACATATACCGTCCTTGTGACAGACTAACCTTACAACCTGACAAGATGTGCTTTAGAGTTACAGTATATGAACACAATGAACATAGCGGGTCTCCATTTACCCATTTAGGTTCTGGGGAGTTGGCAATACATCATATGTTGCCCTTATCAAAAATCTAATACTACTTTCCTCCATACTTCACAGCTCTCTCCAACTAAGCTTTTTCTTCTCTACACCTTCCCAGTTCAACCACTGTCCCTACTTAGCCTGAGCCACTGCCCTCGCACTCCTTAATATTTCCTCCTGTCTATGAACCTACTCCACATCTAGTTTCCTCTTCTCTTTAGGGCCTGCTCCACTCTGGGCCTCTACTGGGCCAAGGCACAAGCCTCCCCGGCCTATTTGTACATTACCCACAATCTCTGTATGCCTAAGAGTTGCTTTCTCTTCCTGCACTGCCATTCTTGGATTTCATTTTGTCCCCTTGGTTGGGTTTGGAATCACCTTACTAACTACCACGTCTTTACTCCCAGGTAGCAATAGCTCTGTCTTAACCTCAGTACGTTCTCAGTACAACCCTCCACTAGACTAGATACTGGGAGCTGAAGTATGCCTTTCCCATACAGTGCCACAGTACTTAAACATCTCGGAACACCTAGCCACTTCCTTATGTAAAAGCTTCCATTTTCTCTGCAGCAGATATTGGAATCTCATATACTGACAGTGGCAATATAAACCTGGGAAATAATCCAAACTGCAAACACCACAGCTTTTTCCTGGAAGCCCTGATTTGTCTATTCTATGCAGTCCCTCAGCAACATCCTTCCGAAACTGCACTACCTGTTCTCCATCATGCAAATCTGCCTTGTACCACCTACCTAGACCTAATTGGTTTTTCCCCAATTATTGGAATTTCCTCTTCATCTATTACAAAATGTCACTTAATCCCCCTCTACTTATTGAGATACTTCTATACTTACTAGGCTTGATTTTCATACTAGCCCACTTTAAGTTTTTATTAAGTCTCAAGTACTCTTTTCATACATGGCACCGTTGTAGTTACTGTTGTGCCTAGGATTGTGTATAGTATTGCCTCTTATCAAGTCTCAATCTGGAGGGGATGTTCTTTACTGTGGATTGACTTGTAACAATGGCTTAATTTATGGGGGTTTTTATTAATTAAAAAGGGGTAAATAAATACGTGCTCATTATATGCAGATGTGAATCAAAGCATAACCTAGATGAAACAGGTGAGCTTGGATATGTTAATGGAATGGCATGATATAACAATGATTATTAAGCGGCTGGTGTTTCTTGAGGATTTGGGTGCATGAATGGCAGATCTTTTATCAAAATACAAGGGGGAGTCTGTCTGAGGAAGGAGAGCTCTAAAGTTAAAATTTGATTCATTGTTGCCTCGCACCACTCAGAACTACCTGCTGGGGAAGCAGATAAACTTAGTTACTTACTTGTGTATAGTATAGTAGGAGATGTCCAACGAGAGTGGCCGCATCGAGGTCCTTCGTCGTGGCCTCCCAAACTAGACTGGTCCTCAGCTGAAGTGGCTGTCGGTCTGGCTCGTCGCTCTTCAGCGGCAGTGTTGTCTTTCATGCGATTGGCTTGGTTATTAAGTTAATATCCGAATTTTTCTTCTCTTTCCTGATGAAAACAGACTGGAGCCATGGGCAGCACAAGCGGCCCTGGTTACTACGGCAACTCGAGACGCTGGAGGCGTGCTGTACAGCCAAACTTGTTCTGGTCTCCAGCAGCCTGGCTTCAAGTTGGAACTTAGCAATTTTAGCTTAGCAGCTAAATTCTGATTTCTGAGTTTCTTTTTCAGTTGTGGTTGTTTTTGTCAGGTCTCCTGGGGAAGCTCTCCTCTTCAGAACATCCCCAGAACTCCACCAAACTCAAGACCACCTAAAATTTAATTTTCGCTACTTTTATTTGGAGGCCAACCCACGGGTGTGCTCTGGCTGGCGGTGCGAATCTGGTCCAATCAAATTTCTCCCTTTAACTTCAGGGTATAGCAAGGGCGATATTTGGATTTTAACTACACCTTTCATTCACCCAAGTTTGGAGTTATATATAAAACAAAGATGAATGTATCGTTTTCGATAAGTACAGTTTTCTCTGCTTGTTGTGATTACTTCGGTGGACATGTTTTTATCTGATTCAGTGTAAAACACAATTAAATGTTTATTAGGTAATGACGACATCACAGAGCACACAAACAAGTGAACTAAGAAGAGAACATTTTCATGAATGTCTGGACTGGCTGTGGAAAATCAGAAACATATGATTATGGACTGTGTATGAAGTTTCTTTTTTTACAGAACAGTTATAGGCAACAGCCAAGCACATAGATTACGCTGCCCAGACAATATACCATTGGATCCGGTGGTTTGTCATTCAGGTGGCGCTGTTGTTACATAATAGTTCACTTCTGGTGTAAATTCTCAGCCAAACTATCTCATAGAAAGATGATTCGAACAGCTGTGAAGTCCTCTTCTCAGTTTTGCATGTTTGCAGTCTATTATTTGATCAGAATATCCAATTTCTTATTATATCAATCTTTTAGTCCTTGTTGGCCTGGATGCATTCCAGAGTGGCAATTTGCATCCGTTGCCTGATAATGTTATCAGGCCAACCCAAGTGAAGGGTCAGAGAAGGGGTACCTCTCTGCGGGGTTAAGCAGGTTTATGCTGATTTATGGCATGGACTGCAATTTATTGTTTGATAAAGGCCCAGGAAGGCACTTAGCAGAGATCTGGGTAATCTCTGTTGAGGCAACAGTCTCTCTAAAGAGGAGATCGGAATCAGAATCCACCCCCCTTCCTTTCCGGACCTCACAACATTAACAACGTCATATCGTCATATAAGGCGCATCCCATCCTACCGCCTCTCTCCACCCACAACCCTCCTAGAAGCTCTAATAATTACCTCCATTGCCATTGTGAATGCTAATGCAGAAATCGTACACCCTGCCATAATACCTATTTCTAGCCTCTGCCAACTTGTTGTCAAGCCTGCTGTACTTAAGCATAGTCTGATATCCTGGAAATACGCTCTTACTAAATGAATTACTTTCTTAATTATCTTCTTTCTTTAACGTCAACGTCAAGACACCTGTCTCAAACAGCACTACCGTCAACTACTCTGACCTGTCACCAACTGCAACAGTGAAAGCGGGGTGGGGATACAGACCCTGGTCTGGGTAGGGGACATGAAAGTATAGAGGGTGCAAGAGGTGGAGGACAAGCTACGTTAGTAGATTCAGCAAAAAAACTCACCTGAACAGTCACATAATAAGAGAAAGAGAACAAGTCAAATGAAACCAATACAGGCCAACTCACCTGGACTAACCGCATGGTCTCAAAGAGGGTCAAACAGGCCGGCCACACCCTTGTGGCGCCTAACAAGTCAAAACAATATGTAGAAAACATTTGGGTGCCAGGGAAGAGAATTACACCACGCATATGCACACAGAGCTGCACAGTCACTATGGTTGAAGTTCAAGATAAGGGTGAAGGCTATCCACACAACACACACATGTAACCGGTCCTAGGTATAAATACATTTAGCAACAGCAAGTCAAGATTAGGTGTCTAAACAGGAACCTTGGCCTGCAAAGGGTGCGAAAAAAATCAAACCGTGATTGTGCTAAAAATGCTGTTAAGAGTTCAAGAAAAATTGAGTTGCGGTGGATCCATGAGGGAAAATAATTGAGGAAGCGTTCTAGTGGTGGCACGAC
Organism: Echeneis naucrates; assembly: GCF_900963305.1. Taxonomy (NCBI): domain Eukaryota; kingdom Metazoa; phylum Chordata; class Actinopteri; order Carangiformes; family Echeneidae; genus Echeneis; species Echeneis naucrates. The sequence goes on from NC_042511.1 coordinate 21,118,465, forward strand.
GGTACTTGAGGTCTCCAAGAATTCAACCAAAACACACATTTTGTCACATGCCAAAGAACTGTTTTTTCCAGGTGGTGAATCAAAAAAAGGAATATGGGAAGACTTCCTACATGATATTTATGACTTTAAGGAATCACACCTTGATGAGCTCTTTACTGTTGGTGACTTGTACACAGTGTCAAAATTTGGGATTTTATAGTTATACTTAAGGGCAACATGCTTCGTGGACTCATCTGACACAGAAGCGGACAGGAAAAGGGACAAGTGTGGTGGCACTATTGTAGAGCAGCAGAGAGAGACCAATTTGGATGAGCACCAAGAAACGCCAGCCAGACTGAATGAACCACAAAGAGAACAATCTGGTACAGTTGAAGACGCAAATGTTGTTGAGCTCAGCTCTGAGTATGATAATTCAGAGGTGATCATTGGTGGCGTAGTAGGTGGCTGAAGCAAGCCAGTTGGATGACACTGTTCCAGTTTTCTTTTCCACTGAGCATATTATCACTGTTGCCTTTACTACAAGCTCTCCTGTCTTAGCAGATGATATTGACTATGCTGTGTATTCAAGTGCACACTGTGACCAGCTCTCAGAGGTCCAACTGAATGCCGCTGTTCCAGTCTTCACACCAACAACAACAAATCTTCAGTGTTTCCCTTTCCACACCCAGTCCTGTCTTAGGAGATTGTGTTGACTATGCTGTCCATTCAGGTGGTAATGCACATAATGACCCACCCTCAGAGATTCAGCTGGATGATGCTGTCCCAGCTGACAAAATCTCTTAGAGGAAATGATTTGTCAATTCAAAGATGAGTTGATTTTGAAGTACTCTTTAAAGTTTTATTTTCTTAATGAAAGGGGTGTAGATGCAGATGGTGTGGCCCAAGATGCCTATGCTGCTTTTTGGACAGTTTTACGGCAACTCCTGAATCAGCTGCGACGCCACTTTTACATCTGGAATCATTCTCACCTCTGAATCTCTCAGAGCTAGCTTCTATAGTTTCATCATCCAGACCGTCAACCTGTCTATTAGATCCAGTACCAACTAGCCTCCTTACAGAGATCTTTTATTTAATTGAGCTGTTCATTTTATATTTGATTAATCTGACTTTATTTCTGGGTTATGTACCTCAGGCACTTAAGACTGTGGTCATCAAACCCCAGCTTAAAAAGCCTAATCTTGATCCAGATGTTTTGGCAAATTATAGACCCATATCGAACCTTCCATTTATTTCTAAAATCATTGAGAAAGCTGTAGTAAAACAACTACACGAGCATCTGGATTGTTTGAAGAGTTTCAGTCAGGATTTAGAGCCCATCATAGCACAGAAACAGCGGTGGTTAAAGTCTCCAATGACATTCTAATGGCCTCAGACAATGGATCAGCCTCCATACTTCTCCTTCTAGATCTTAGTGCTGCATTCGACACCATAGATCATAATATTTTGTTACAGAGACTGGAACATGAAATTGGAATTAAAGGAACTGCACTAAGGTGGTTCAAATCCTACTTATCAGATAGACATCAGTTTGTTCATGTAAACAACAGCTCCTCCTCATGTACTGTAGTCAGTCATGGAGTCCCGCAGGGTTTGGTACTTGGACTAATCCTCTTTACGCTTTGTCTTCTTCCTCTAGGCAACATTATCAGGAAACACAGCATCAACTTCCACTGCTACGCAAACGATACTCAGCTGTACCTATCAATGAAGCCAAATGAAGTCACTCAGATAGTCAGACTGCAGGCATGTCTTGAAGACATAAAAGTCTGGATGACTGGAAATTTTTTACTTCTCAACTCTGACAAAACAGAAGTTATTGTACTCGGTCCTAAGCACCTCAGAAAAATACTATCTAATCATCTCATCAGTCTGGACAGCATTACTTTGGCTTCCAGTTCCACTGTAAGAAACCTTGGAGTAATTTTTGACCAGGACATGTCCTTTGTCCCTCACATAAAACAAGTTAGTCGGGCAGCTTTCTTCCACTTGAGAAACATTAGGAAAATCAGAAACATCCTTTCTCAGGATGATGCAGAAAAACTAGTCCATGCATTTGTAACTTCTAGGCTGGACTACTGTAACTCATTACTATCTGGATGTCCAAACAAATCTCTAAAAGGCCTTCAGTTAATTCAGAACGCTGCTGCACGAATATTAACAGGAACTAGGCAAAGAGATCATATCTCTTCATTGGCTGTCAGTAAAATATAGAGTAGAATTCAAAATCCTTCTTTTAACGTATAAAGCTCTTAATGGCCAAGCTCCATCATATCTCAGAGAGCTCATAGTTCCTTACTGTCCTAGCAGGCCACTCCGCTCTCTAGATGGAGGTTTACTTGTGGTTCCTAGAGTCTCCAAGAGTAAATCTGGAGGCAGATCGTTCAGTTATCAGGCTCCTCTTCTATGGAACCAACTTCCAGCATCGTTCCGGGGGGTGGACTCTTTAGAAATTTTCAAGACCAGGCTTAAAACTTTCCTGTATGACAGAGCTTATAGTTAAAAAGTTAAAGCCTCTACTCTTTAGCTATGCTGCTATAGGCCTAGGCTGCTGGGGGAAGGACTGAGCTTCTCTCTCTCTCTCTCTCTCTCTCTCTCTCTCTCTCTCTCTCTGTCTCTCTCTGTCTCTCTCTCTCTCTCCCTGTCACCCTCTCTCCCCCTCTCCCTCTTTCTCTCTCCCTCCCTCCTTGCATGCGCTGATAAGAACCATCCTTCTTAAAAAAAACACAGTTTCACCCAGTTCTAAGCAATTATACTGCATTTACTAACCATGTTCTGCCAAAGTCTCTGTCTCTCCCAGTTCCTCTCCTCTCTCTCCCTGTCCTCATCCTGCAGGTGGTGACTCATCTCCATCCCATGTTCCTGCAACACCTGCTGGTCCCATATTTCATGAATTCTGCACTACAGCTCAACTCCATGAACTTCATGCAGCTACATGTTCCTGCCTACACCCCCCCCCCCCCCCCCCCCCTCCAATGCCTGTCTAACTCTGTCTCTCTCTCTCTCTCTCCCACTCTCAACCCAACCTGTCGAGGCAGATGGCCGCCCCCCCCTGAGCCTGGTTCTGCTCAAGGTTTCTGCCTCTTAAAGGAAGTTTTTCCTTGCCACTTTTGCCAAGTGCTTGCTCATTGGGGGATCTGTTGGGTCTCTTTACATAATTTTATAAAGAGTTTGGTCTAGACCTGCTCTATATGTAAAGTGCCTTGATGTAACTTTGTTATGATTTGGCGCTGTACAAATAAATCTGATTTGATTTGATTTTAGGATTCTGCAGCAGATGGGGCGGAAATGAGGCTGTCATCGCTGCCACCAAAATGGCAGGAGGAAGAGTGGAAAGCTGTGGGAAGAATATTGGCCAAGGGATTTCTGGATCAGGGATACTTTCTGTTGCACCTTGCCCCATCATTTACCACAGCACTGATATTTAGAGAGCATGCTGTGTCTACTGATTCACTGACTGACTGTTTGAATCTTTGATTCTGTACCCAAGTCAGTGGGAGAGAGAACTCATAACCGCTGCCTTAGAGGGAGACCTTGAAAGTGATGGCCAGGATGAGTTATTAGATCTGCTGGATTGTCTAGGAGTGAAAGCTGTTCCAACACAAGCTAACCTAAAAGCATTCCTCCTTCAGGTAACACACAAACAAATAATACAGCAGCCAAAGTATGCTCTTGATAGCATGCCAGCAGTTGCAGCACAACTCCTGAAGACCACCATAACCACAACAGAAAAAATACAGATCATGTGTACAGGCAAATGAACAACTTGCAGGAAAGCAATTCCACTCCATCTGAGTGACGAGCCCTTGGATTTTTATGAGGACTGGATGAAGTGGGTGGCAGAAGGTTGCTGATGAAGTCCCAAAATGCTGAGTGAAATTGCACTTGTTCATACCAGTCTCTTCTAGAGGTTGTACAGTTCATAGCTATTTAACTGTGCATAAGAAACCACGAAATACAGTAACTTCAATATAATCTTTTCTTTCTTTTTTTGCAGTTTGCCATGCAGTTCAAATTGTTAAATCAAATTTTGATGTGAAGCTATTTCAGTAAGTAAAATACTGTAAGTTAAAAACAAACTTGTGGTTATATCACATATCAGAAAATGAATATCTGAGCAATGTAAACATACTCAAATGCTGCTGAGTTTGCTGGCAATCTTATATGTGGTAATGTTATAGTAAATCCAGAGGCCAGTTGTCAGTTATGGTCATGTGTTTGACAATATCATTCAGTGTGAAGGATTTATATGTTATATGTTATCTGTTATGTAATGTTAATTTATGCTGTCTGCTTGATCTCTTATAAGCGTGTGATGTGCTTTGATGTGCCACAGCCTCTCAGACATTGATGTGTTACTATTCATTAAAACCTGGGAATAATTTTTTAGCTCTCTTATACCTAAATGGAATGGAGCCTCAATTAATAATAATATTTAATAATATTTAATGTTACATGTGGTGTACATATTCCCTGTATTTTCTGTTTGTATGATGGTGATGGCCTAAAACTTTTGCACAGTACTGTACATTTTTCGCTTTTTGTTGCTGGTGTTAGTATACTGTGGTTCTAGGCCTACAACACCAGTGATTCTTGGTCTGGGGGTCAGTAGTCTGGACCCCCACAAGAAGTCAATGGATTAATCCAAAGGGTCACAAGATGACAAGACAGGATATGACACGGAAAAAATATTGTTAGCATAATATTGTGATTTCTTTGAAACATTCTTATTATTTCTGCTTTATTTAGCCCCACATTATAGTAAGGTAACATTGACTAAATGTTGGATGATGGTTGGTTGCCAGCACTACATAATTAGTTATCTAATGTTGTCTGACGTTGCAACCCATAGCCAACCAAGTACCAACGTTAATACAACGTCCCTGTGTTAGCTAGAAATGCTCAGACAATCCATCAAGTGGAGTAGCTTCGTCGCTTACCAAAGTCGCACTAAAACATTTTGACAGATTTTTGAGTGCAGTGTACCACACAAAATTGGTTCAAGGTCAGTAAGCACAACAAGAATTCATACATTTTTGAGAAAATGTAAGGATTTTAAGTGCGCCTTATAGTGCAAAAAATATGTTTTATTTTATAAAACATCAACAAGCTCAAAGAGAAAATAAGAGTGCAGTTGTGCCATCATAACTGATATCTTGAATCAAAAACAAAAAGTACAGTAGTGGAATAATGAAATAGTGTTTCAGTTACAATCTGTGCAGACAAAAACAAGAGAACTTTCCCTGTATTAGTAGCTGCAATGTACCTGTTTTGCACTGCACATCCTCTCAAAACGGGGTTGCAGGCATGAAACCGCCACTCTCAAGTCATGCTCAATTTTGAGCTGAGATCTGTATTTCATTTTCAGGGATTTGAACCACTTTAGTGCAGTTCCTTTAATCCCAATTTTATGGTGCAGTCTCTGTAATAAAATGTTATGATCTATGGTGTCGAATGCAGCACTGAGATCTAAGAGAAGTATGGAGGCTGATCCATTGTCTGGAGCCATTAAAATATTGTTAGAGCCTTTAACCAGTGCTGTTTCTGTGCTGTGATGGGCTCTAAATCCTGACTGAAACTCTTCAAGCAAACCATTCCCATCCAGGTGGTCATGTAATTAACTCCAATGACTCAAATAACTCCAACATGATTTAAATGTATACCTTGAACAGACTTATGTTTAAAAAAATATATACATTTTATTCATCTCATTATACCTGGTTACTGTTCAAACCTAAGTGTTGGATGTTACTGTTGTTGCTGAATGACTGATCACGTTTTAATTGAGTGTTAGCATCACAGTGTGAGACCTATTTCAATTCTAGTCATATAACTAAAAGAAGATTCGCTTGTATCAGAGTTTTGAAGTCCATCACTGATACCAAGATGATGCTCCTGAAGCTGCTGTCCACCAGGTCAGTGAGGTTTCTTCAGTGTGTGTGTGTGTGTTAAACCTAGGCTTTACCTGTGGAAGAAGAGCAAGGGCATCTACTGTTCCCAGGATCTGGGGTCCAGGCCACTGGCAGGTACTCTGAAGAGGGGAGCAGAGGTTAATTATCTATGTACGTAATGTTTTACATATCATAAATCTACATATGTGAACTAAGGACTTTTACTGTAAACCAACACAATAGAGCAGTGGGTGTATGAGGTTTGGTCAGTTGGTTAGTAGTTTGGTTAGTTTGGTTACAAATATCCTCACATCAACAAAACCAGGAAATGGCTGTCTCTCTCTGTGATGGCTGCAGGTGAACTGAGCTGAAACTTGGATCTCTCATTGTGTGAAACATTCCACAGAACTGTGATGCAACAAAGCTCATTTAAATATTCTATGACATGTTATAGAATATATAGACTGCTGCCAGTCCCAGTCTCCTCACTGCTCACTCAAGTACCCCTGATTGCAATATACCCCACATACCAAGTTTAAATAGCTGAAGTGTTTATACGACTTGTAATTTCTCACTTTAAATTTGAAATTAGTTTTTTCCAGCAGGTATAAGTTAACTTGAAAGTTTATAGCACAATTGCTGGTGTTCTTGAACAGTACACTAAGTGTTGCTTGAAAAATATTTATTTTAGGAAAAGGTTGTTTGTTTTTTAAATAGTTCAACAAATGAGCCCCATAATTATTCTACTAACAAGGAAAGGGCTGGGCAATTAATATTTATTTTTTTTGTTATTTAGAATTTGTAGTCTAGGATGACTTGTTTTTAATGAGAATTATTCATCTTGACAGTTACGTACAGCAATTCACAAACAAAAATGGGACCCAACTTGATCAAAAAATGCTAAATAAGAACTTTGGCTCTTTAATCCTGAGGGGAAATTTGTTCAAATCACACAAGTAAAAATAAAAACTAAATAAAAGTAAACTTTTTTTGAATTACTTCTTTGTAATTTGCAGTTTGTTTCAAAGTTTGTTTCTCCACCTCTTCTAGGCGCATGGATGCATCTTCCCATCCTGCTCAGACCGTTGTGAGATTCCCTCGTTGGAGGCATCCACCTCTACCGTGAACTGTCGCCTGGGGTCCGGCGTCGTGAGGATGGGGGCTGTGGTGAAGTGGGACTTCAGGGTCTGGAAAGCCGCCTCTGCCACTGGAGACCAGGAGAACCATACCTTCGACAAGGTGAGTGCATGGAGGGGAGCCGCTGAAGCCTCTGATGAACCGCCTGTAAAAGTTAGCAAACCCGAGGAACTGCTGAATCAGGTGTGGGCCAGTTGGTCACAGCGCTAACTTTAGCCGGACCCCTCTGAACTCTCCCAGGGGCTACGATGAAGCCCAGGAAGGACATGGTATCGGCATGGAATTCGCTCTTTTCGGCTTTGACATACAACTTGTGACTTAATAACCGTTGAAGAACGGTTGTTACATGCTTTCCGTGGGAGTCTACATCTGGGGAGTAGATAATATCATCTAAGTATACGTACACAACACAAACTGGCCAAGGAAGTCCCTGAGCACATCATTAATCATGGCCTGAAAAACTGCAGGTGCATTAGTGAGTCCGAAGGGCATGACCAGGTATTCATACTGGCCGCTCGGGGTGTTGAACCCAATTTTCCATTCGTCCCCCTCCCTGATTCTTACGAGATAAGCGTTACGGAGATCTAATTTCGTGAATATTTTGGCCTGTTGGAGTTGGTCGAAAACAGAGGAAATGAGGATCAATGGATAACGGTTTTTTATTGTGATGTCATTGAGGGGGCTGTAATCAATGCATGGTCTTAGGGACCCATCCTTTTTAGCCACAAAGAAGAACCCAGCTGCAGCAGCTGACGAAGAGGGGCAGATCCGCCTTCAGTGAAGTCTCGATGTACTCCTTCATGGCCGCCTTCTCTGGTCTGGTGACCGAGTATAGGCAGCCCTTGAACACCTCCCAGAGGTGGTGGTAACAGGAAGGGACGGATGTTAGGTCTAATTCTGAGTCTGTGGTGGCATGGAGAGAAACCATTCACCCCCCCCCCCCAAATGTCTGTGATGGAGAGTGGCAGAGGGAAAAAAAAAAAACTGTATGTGCTCTTTATGTCCGTGAATGTGTAGTTTTAGGGTTTCAGTGACATGGGTTACTGTGAACAGTTCCTTACCATTGAGAGCACAAGCTCTAATGGGCCTGGCCAATGGCTCGGGATTGAGCCCTAATTTGGCTGCCAAACCCCGGTCCATCAGACTCTCATCAGCTTCTGAGTCTATGAGCACTTTAAGGCTCGTGGTAGTGGTGAGAGACCCTTGCTGCTGTGAGGACACGTGAAGCACGGCCCTGAACTGCAGGTGAACTCACCCATTCGTTCCCTTTGGCGGGGCACGCGGCGACGAGGTGGCTGGACTCCCAGCAGTAGAAGCATCTGCCCTCCCGCTGTCGTTGTTGCCGCTCCTCGGGTGTCAGTCGTGTCCTGCCAGGTTGCATGGGTTCGGACTCCCCAGCTGGTCTTTCTGAAGTTGAACCCCGGGCTGCCAGAGTATCCTGCACCTGGAAACGCTGGTACCTCTCAGACGACAGTCGGTGTTCCCGATGTTGGTGGAGCTCTTTAATCCGGTTGTCAGTCTGGATGGCTAGGGCGATGAGGGAGTCCAGGTCCTCAGGTAGGTCCACCGGAGCCAGCCGTTCCCGTATGGGTGTGGACAGCCCCTTGAGGAATACGTCGTACAGTGCAGCGGAATTCCATCCGCTCTCTGCTGCCAGGGTGCGAAAGCAGATGGTGTAGTCACAAACTGACCTACCTCCCTGTGTCAGCCTACTTAGCTCCCTGGCCTTTTCTCGGTCTGTGGTTACAGGGTTGAAAGTTCTCTGGAGAGCTGCTTGAAAATCCCTGAGCAAGTGACAAAGTGGGGAGTCACGGCCCCATTCCGCAGAGGCCCATGCCCTTGCTCTCCCAGTCAGATGGGAAACCATAAACACTATCTTCACCCGGTCATTAGAGAAGGCGTGGTGGGGGGGATACTTAAAGTGGATGGAGCAGTCTATCAAAAACGCCTTGCAAAGTCCGGGCTCCCAGGAGAATCGCTCTGGGGGCGCCAGTCTAATTCCGAAATCAGCGGTGGGCTCAGCCTGGATGGAAACCACGGTGTGGGGCCGGCAGCTCCGGTTCGATGGGTGGTTTGGCGGTTTGCTGCAGGTGTCCGACCAGGGCCTGCACTTGGGCTGACAGCTGGCCCAGTTGTGCCACCATCACCCCCTGGAACTCCTCCTGGCGGGTGAGTCGCGCTTCTTGGGTACGTAGAGCGGCCGTCAGCTGGGCCGCCTCTGCTGAGTCCATACTGGCCAGTGTGTACTGTCAGGCCGGGACCCAGAAAGGACTCAGATGTCACTAGATAATTGCAATTGCAAGTCACTAGGTTCTAAGTCCAAACAGAAATTGCTCCAGAAGGAGGATAATAAGGCTACACTAAAGGGACCTGACAGGGGAAACAGAAAATTCTCCGTAAGGAGAAAACCCTGACTAGACAAAACAAAAACTCTCACGCTTCTAAGCGGAGGATCAAAGGTAAATTTATATAAAGTTATGGAAACTCAAAATCACTCGAATGGAGGAAAACACAAAGGCTATAAACATTAATCTATCAAAATTTATCTACAAAAAAAAACAAAAAAAAAAAAGGAGCTAAACTAGGATATCAAATTTACGACACAAATTCACTCTTTCATGGACCAAAGACTTACACAAAGGGATCGAGGACTGTGGCATGGACGTAACGCTGGTGTGGGACAAGAAACGATGACACACAGGCACAAGACAAGAGGAAGACAGACTATTTGAGCTGAGGGGGGAAATGGGGAAGACGTGGAGACAATTGGTAATCATGAAGACGCACAGGATACATGAGGAAGGGCAAGTGTTCTGAAACGAGAGGAGAGTTAGGAATTTCAAAATAAAACAGGAAATGACAAGACACAATAAAACTAAGACAAGACAACCTCACCACGGTGTGACAGTGGTGATGGCTGGCATTATGGGGGTGACTCTGGGACGCCAGTCTTCATGGTCTAGCCTCCTGGAGGTGTTGTGGGCCTAACAAGACGAAACACAGACGAAAGGAGGTTCCCACCTGATGACCCCAAAGACATGATAGTTATCACCGCTCACTGGCCTAGTTGGCTGGCTAGCAGGACGAAAGTTTGTTGCTAGGAAGGTAATCACTGAGTCTGGTCCATTTTTTTTTTTTTTGTCGCACAAGTTTCTTGTGTTTTCTCTAAATAAAGAAAAAAGTTTTGATTAAAATCATATATTGAGTTTAGTGTGAAATCTGACATTTTATTCTTAAAACATATCACACAGCCTTAATATTAATATTCTCCAAACAAGATGGGGTCTTAACTTGTTTCTCTGTACCGAGAGACCAGAACTAATTCAACACAAAGACATAAAATCCCAACTACATAATCCACTCTGACGCTGCAGTGGGAATATACTGCATGTCTCTCATTGCACTTACTGTATAGCTTGCTTTGTCTTCACCTGAGTCCCAAGTCCCCCAAAGCAGTCATTTGTTTAGCAGTTTGTTTCTGAGCCCATGCACTCTTGCTGAGCATTGGTCCTGTTGTTGTTCATGATGTTCATGACGCCCTCCTCAAGGAGCTCAAAGAAGTACTTCAACAGCCTTCTGATGTTGTGTAGGATGATCATCTCTTCTACTACCACAGCCACGTAAAGGTTTCCAATTAAAGGCATTTTGCAGAAGATAACCTGCCCTTATTGACGGTATCTCCAGAGGCCTGAAGAGATATAAAAACATACACATAAAAGGGACCCTCAATGAGTTTGAAACATCATTCCCATTCTAATGAAGACAAAACACAGCAAGGCATATCCATGAACCCTGAGTTGGAGACTTTTGGTTCCACACCTGCTGATTAGAGCCAGCTCAGTCACCCTATTATGTTCACACCAAGTTATGATCTTCCATGATCAAAGAAGAAACCACCATCGATAGAGCTCAGGGGTCTCATTTATAAATCAGTGTGTGGGATTCATAATAAAAGTGTGCCTGGGAAGTGGTGTCGTTAAAAAGAAACAAACCCCAGATTTTATTTATTTATTTATTTATTTATTTTAGAGAAGCCCTATCTAAGCATCTAAACAATCTGGATGGCATTACTTTGGCTTCCAACTTTTGACCAGGACAAGTCCTTTGTCCCTCACATAAAAAAAGTCAGAAGAGCAGCTTTCTTCCACCTGAGAAACTTTAGGAAAATCAGAAAAATCCTCTCTCAAGAGAATGCAGAAAAACTAGTCCATGCGTCTGTAACTTCTAGACTGTGACTTATTATTGTCTGGATGTCCAAACAAATCTCTGAAAGGTCTTCAGTTGATTAAATTAAGGACAACTAGAAAAAGGGATCACATCTCTCCTGTCTTAGCTTCTCTTCATTGGCTGCCGATAAAATCCAGAATATAATTTAAAAGTTCTTAATTACCAAGCTCCATCATATCTCAGAGAGCTCATAGTTCATTACTGTTCTAGTAGGCCACTCTGCTCTCTAGATGGAGGTTTACTTGTGGTTCCCAGAGTCTCCAAGAGTAAATCAGAAGGCAGATCTTTCAGTTATCAGGCTCTTCTTTTATGGAACCAACCTCCATTATCGGTCCAGGGGGCGGACTCTTTGGCAATTTTCAAGCACAGGCTTAAAACTTTTCTGTATGGCAGAGCTTAAAGTTAAAAATTTTAATTTCATTTACTCTTTAGCTATGCTGCTATAGGACTACACTGCTGGGGGGAAGGACTGATCACCTCCTCTCTCTCTCTCCCCCTCTCACTGTCCTCATCCTGCAGGTGGTGAATCATTGCTAGCCCATGTTCCTGCAAAGCCTGCTGCTCCCATGTCTTTACGAACTCCATCCAGTATCATTTCTAAGATGTCATATAGCATTATCTGATCCTGTCTGCACATGTTTTGAATATCCCCTCATTCTTTCCCTACTCTACCCAACCTTGGCTCCCCGCCCCCCGGACATCTCTCTCTCTCTCACTTCCTCCCTCCCTCCCTCCCTCTCCCTCTCATCCTCTCTCTCTCTCCGTCTCTCAACCCAAATGGTTGAGGCAGATGGCTGCCCCCCTGATCCTGGTTCTGCCCGAAATTTCGGCCTCTTAAAGCAAGTTTTTCCTTGCCACTGTTGCCAAGTGCTTGCTCTTTCGGGGACCTGTTGGGTCTCTTTAAATAATTTTATAAAGAGTATGGTCTAGACCTTCTCTATATGTAAAGTGTCTTGATGTAACCTTGTTATGATTTTGCACAAAATAAAAAATCTAATTTAATTTTATTTAGATTCATAAAACCATGCATACGCACACTTGCACACAATTTTCCCTTTATATATCAAGTCTGCATACATGGATCCACCTCATACTCTGCCATCTACATGCCCACTCAAAAGACTGATTCAGGAGATCTCAAAACCATTAACATATATATCTGTAACCTATCATTTCAAACCAGACAAAATGAAAATTGCAAAAGTTATACCTCTGTATAAAACTGGAAACAAACACAAATTCACAAACTACAGACCTGCATCATTGCTGTCTCAATTCTCCAAGATTCTAGAAAAAAATTTCAATAACCGACTGGACAAATTCATAGATAAACACAAATTACTCACTGAAAGTCAATATGGATTTAGATACAACAGAGCAACATCACTGGCACTAATAGATTCAGTTGAGGAAATCACCAATTCAATAGATTTAAAACAGTATACAATTGGGATATTTATAGATCTAAAGAAAGCATTTGACACAATAAATCATGATACATTATTCAATAAACTAGACTGGCATGGCATTAGGGGGAAAGCTTTAGAGTGGCTCAAGAGTTACCTAATAAAAAGAAAGCAATTTGTGAAAAAGTTTTGAAGATGGTTTTGTTTGCAAATGAGACCAATATTTTTTGTTCTGGCAGTGATTTACATTATTTAGCAAAGGTAGTTAATAATGAACTGAAAAGCATGGCTGGACAGAAATTAATTTTCACTAACCTGAGCAAGACAAGAATAATACTTTTTGGAAACTAATATGACATTAGATATACAGTTGGATGGGGTTAGCATTGAAAGAGTGAATGAGATCAAATTTTTAGGAGTGATAATAGATGACAAGATTAGTTGGAAATCACAAGTTAAACATGTACAAACCAAAATCTCAAGATGCATCGCAGTATTAAATAAAGCAAAACAGGCCCTGGATCATAAATCACTTATTTTCTTCTTAATTCCATATAATACACTAATTCTTCCATATCTCTTACTGTGCAGAGGTCTGGAGCAATAATTATATGAGCACAATACATTCACTTTTAACCTTACAAAAGAAAGCAATACGGATCATTCATGGGGCAAGGTACAGGGATCACACTAACTCATTATTCTTACGGTCAAAACTAATTAAACTGAAAGATATTGTGGTTTTCAGACAGCGCAAATACTTTTCAAAGCAAAAAAATAATCTGTTACCAGCAACTTTCAGACTCTTTTCACTAGAAGGGAAGGGGGTTATAATTTAAGGGGAAATTTTAATTTCAGGAAAATGAATGGGGATGCTCAGGGAATGTCCAAACATGTATCAGTTGTATCAGTACCAGTTTAAAAAATAATTTAAGGAATCGATCTTCACAAGGTACAGAATTTAGGAGGGCGTCTGAATACCTGCATGAAGATGGCCCCCCAACCCACACAAAATTTCAGGAAAAATTGTTTGCTTCATTTTCAGTTCTAAACAACAATATTCAGTTTTTCAGTTATTAAAGATTATTTTTTTAGGTCATCTATAGGTCACCCAGCCCCCCATCTACTCTGAATGGGCCAGAAATGATACAGTTCGCTTGTGCTTTGTTTATGCTGGTTTGTGCCATAAACTTTTTTTGTGCTGTTACGGTTTTATAGATATTACACATTTTAATGTTTAATTAGATGTCACCATCCGAAATGCTCTCGGGCAAGTGTTACCTTCTTCATTTTTTTTGGATGTGGTCAAACAAGGTTTGTCTTGTGCTACCACACTAAGTGGGTAGCTCCTTTTGTTTTTAATTCCATATAGTTTTGTATGTTTCCGCACATTTGTAAATTACTTTTAGTAGGAGCATAGGGTTTATTTAAATGTATTGTTTCCATTTTTATTCAGTTATTTTCTCAGTATTCATTAAGCCCATGCAATTATCTCAATTAATACATGTATGTGGAGTTGACAGCATGAAGAAGAAACTTAGGTTATAACAATGAATGAAGGAACATCTTCAAAATTAATGCACTGAAACAAGTAATCACTGCTTTGTACAGAACACAGCAAGTGGGCTTTGTGTTAACTGATGTTGATTGTACACCTCCAAGACACATACAGCCCTCCTGCAGTATGCCACATAATGCCCAAGAGCATCCTGGGTCAAGTCTCCTTGAAATGCCGTGACAGCCATCAAAGTAAAGGTCTTCTCTTGGAGCCCCAGACTGTAGAGAAATTCAGGCAAGGCAACTACTGTACAACAGCTTCAGTGACAATCCATACAACCTCTCCCAGACTGTAGCTGTGGTAACATTCTCTAAACACAGAGCATTTCCTGTACTGTTGTCCTGCTTTTTGAATACAGAGGGACACTGAGATGGACTTTGAATTGGTCTGAGGCATGGAGAGTCACAGCTGAGTCCCTCTTTAGGTGTACTCTCAAGATGAGCCATGCCACAGTTCTGCAGAACAGCAATGTTGGTACACACAAGTGGAACTTCCCTTGTTACTTGTTTGCTTAGGCTGCAGTGCTGTGAGGAACATTGCTTAATCAAATAAACACTTGGAAGATTCCTCGTGGTTCTCTCAATCACAGTAGAGATGTGGCATTGTGCATCAATTTGGAGAGTACCAGCGGTCAGGTGGACAGGTTTGAAGATTTCCTTCAGCAGTTCTGCCCTCTATAAATACACCTGTTTGGTCACACCCTTTGTAGTTATTGTTTTCACCAGCTTGAGGAATTGGTTGTCACATTTGTTGCTGCTAACAACCTTTTCTAAAGAAAAGCTCTCACAAAAAGAACAACATAACCTCTGAAAAACAGCATCAAATGCACGGAGTGTTGAGCACAGAGACTTTTGATTTGCCAAGTTTTTTAACAATTGCACCTTGACTTTTTTTTTGGCCCACAGATGGATCTATGTGAAGCCATTCAGGACAAGGAGAGAAATAAGAACTCATCTTCCTTTTTTTAGTAGTGGAACTACTAAGCCTCTCCAGTTTTCAACTGTATTATCATCCATTGGAGGACTGTTTGGAGCTTCATCAGCCTCCCCACCAGGTTGAGCATAATTTTTTCTGTTGTATTTTTTTACTCTGGGAAGTAGTGGAGACAGGGTCATGTCCTATGACAGTTGTTGCATCAGCTACATCATCCTTTTCACTGTTTTGTTTTGCTTAACAAATCCACGTTTCCCTCAATGAAGGAAAGATGATGAGGTAGGTGGGTAGGTTTTCATGCTTGAAAAGCCCATTTTTTATGTTTTTGAACTCTGCTTCAGCAGCAACAGAACCTGCAGTAATGCTGGTGCTTTGGAAGAGAGGAACCATTATTCCTGTCCAGAGTGGTAAATAACTTCCAAGTCTTATTATGTGGGGAATAATCTCAGGGAGGAAGTGGATGTTATCTCTATCCCCATCAGCCATGTGACCTGCTCTCCTCACATATTTCTGTCACCCACTGTCTGGCGTTAGTCTGGATCTGCTGATTATATCTATCCACCTCTTCATCCGGAATGCTGACAAATTCTTCTGCAATTAGAGCTTTCAGGTATTTTCTGCACCTTTCTGATGGGAGAGGGGCTCCAGAACTGTTACCCTCTGATTCACACAATAGAAACGGCACATAGAAGTTGTTTTGTATGTTCCACAGATTGTGACTTAAGAAGCTGTGCTATTGACCTCTTAAAAAAAAAACCACATTGTGTTAAAGATTTCTTTATTTTATTTTATACACTATGGCAGATCATCTTGATGCAGTGTGCAACATCTACCCTTTCAAAACATAGGGACAGTTTCGCAGGTTGATTTCCAAGCAAGACCTTAAAGTATTCATTGTAGGTATTCAGATCAGGAAGAGGGGTAAAAGCTTTGACCAGAGCACCAAGAATGGCCAGAGAAAAATCACTTACAGCTTCTTTTGGAACATGAGCACCTGCATGAATCCATTCTTTCAGCCACAGTGTGATTGCACTAACATCATGTTTCTCTGACAGCATTTGCACCACTGGGACACGAAGGGTTACAAGAAGGGTTACAAGAAGATATGGCCAGACAAAACATTTGGTCTCACCAGTTTTTAACTACTGAGCCAGTTGCATCAAAACATACTGTAGGGTGAGATTTCTTGGATAGGGTCTTGTACACATGCATTTGTGTTTGACTCCAGTAGTGACAGAAAAACTTGTCAAGTCCATTGTCTTTAATGCTCTCACTATGAGGTGCACTGTACTTCAATAGTTTCAATGACAAAATGGGATCTTTGTCGCCTAATGCTATATAATTTTTTCTTGTTTGGCTTTGCACAGGGTGGCCACATTTGGTAGATGGCCAGGCTCAGGATCTCCAGTGTCCATCAGTTTCTCTGCCTGTGATGCCTGCCATACATGTGGTTCCATCCCGCCCTAACAGAGTTCTTTGGCTATCTGCACACGCAACTGTCCAGACATGAATCGCTTTGAGTTGAGCACCATTGGGCTGTTGATTTTGGGATCTCCGTCATAATTAATGTCATGAAGGCCATGACACTCCTTACAGTATCCTCTGATTTCAATATAATTATTTGTGGCTGATGGATAGATCTTGGCTCTTTTAAAAACAGATGTGCAAGGAATTTTAATTGCTTTTCAGAATTTCTCATTTATGATGTGGGTCCAGGTGCCAGGCTTCAAAATTGTATAGTTCCTTTTTTGCATTTGATGATACAAATCTTTGTATTCAACCTTTCCTGGAATAAACTTATGTTGAGATTGTCTGCCACGTGCTCTGAAAAGAACAATAGAGAGGCCTACATGTCCCTCCTGATGCCTGAGCCAGAGTTGTCTGTCTGTTTGAAAACGGCACCACGGCCCCCATGATCCACCGCTAAGGCGTGGATCTGAGTTTCATAAGAAACGGACCGCGGGCATTGGCTGGCAGGGGTCTGCGGTGACGTCACACAGGTGATAAAGACGCTCTGTGGCCTGCCACCTTTGCTTTTTCCCTGGCTCTAGTTCCAGTAGAGAGCTGTCCCAGCTTTCATCTCAACCAGATCGCTGTAGGGAGCAACACCAAACATTTGGATCCTACCACCACTAAAACCCGGGTCACAGTCTTCAACTCACAGGACGAGATTAGACTGCTGTATTTTCCTTTTTGTTTGTTTTCTTTTTTTCTCTCAAACTCAGCACGGACCACTGCACGATCAGCTTATCCACGTGCTGAAAATTAGTATCATGACAAATATCATGACAAAGTGACAAATCATGTGTGTCACTGGATAATCAAACCATAACAGCCATTTATCCAGAGTGATGTTATTTTGAATAATTATTGCTGTGAGTAAATTCTGGTATAATGTGAACCATCATTTGTAATTATTGTGGCTATAATTGTGATGATTGCTGGATTCATAACAGTCAGTGCTCGAATTTACTCCTTTTGTTTTTGTTAAATAGTAGTTTTAAAAAAAAGTTTCAGTTCAGGATCAGTTTCATGATGACTGAATCCCAAAGCTGACCAGATGTTGTGTCTGTTTGCTTTTACAAAGGTGTACAGAGCCTTTGCAGACATTTTGTTTCCCAGTTGCCTACTCACATCCGTCCACACACTGGCATTTGGGGTGGCTATGTTGCCATTTTCAAGTATGGCCTCTTGCGATGAGCAGAGAACTGCAAAAATTTAATCTCTGTCTACTGCCGGTTGTTTGGGCATCTAGATTAAGGAGAAATTAATATTATTAGGATGTATTGCTTTCATAAGTTTGGTCTTTTTCACCAAAGATTATATACTCTGCTATACTTCATATGCTTGGTTCTAACTCAAATATCTGGCAAACTAGTCTAGGTCAGGAGTTAGCAACCATAACAGTATGAAGTGATGTTTTTAGACAATAATAATAATAATAATAATAATTTTAATTTCATCAAGATGATGTATTATTTTAATGTTTTGGAAATTCTAATTCCCCTTCTAGGTCTTTTGTGCAGTTGCTAAAACAAGCAGAGATGAGGATTTTCAATACTTTTGCACTGCAGACATTGCTCACAGACTATTGGTGATGTCTCTGATTCTATATTGTATGAACTCAGTTTTTACACATATTACTTACTTTGGCCTGAAGTTTGATTTTGCAGAGGGGTTGTGAAATCCATGCTCTCAAAGTGCTTGTTGAGGATTTTTTTTTTTTTTTTTTTTTTTTTTATCCCAACAGTTAAAGTAGCATGAGTGCACCGTAACGGCAAATAAGGTGCAGGGCATGATCCTTCTTTCACATAAAGAACAAAACGCTGACAGGACTGTTGAAGCAACTAATCGTCCAACATCATCTCCTGATATTAAAACTTCAAGTTTTCATGGCAGTTTTGACAACACAAGCAAGCACAAACGAAGCATCAGCGAACAGTACAATTTCGGGTCCATTTGGAGTAGATGGGGACTGGGTGACCTATGGATAACCTAAAAAATTATCTTTAACTGAAAAAACAGCACAAACAAAAATTTTTACAGCACAATCAAAACACAAATGAAACAGACTATTTCCTTGAAATTTTGCGTGGGGCGGGGGGCCAGCTTCATGCAGGTCATCTGAATAACACAGGGTGTTTGGTGTTTGGTTATTTATTTATTCATTTTATTTGCTTTTCTGTTGTTTTGTCTATCTGATGGTTTGTTGTTGTTTTGTGTCAGTCAGGTCTTTTGTGTTGCATTCAAAGATGTGTGTATGTTATGTCTGCGTGTGACGCATATACAAAAGTGTGTATTTAGAGAAAACACAAGAAACTTGTGCGACAAAAAATGGACCAGACTCAGTGAATACCTTCCTAGCAACAAACTTTAACTATGTTTATTGTTTTGTGCTGTCAATAGTGTTTCCTGAGATAAGTGACTCATTAGTGTCACGCGGAAAACACAGACAAAGTGTTGCAGTATGAGGACCCGAATGCAGGAGCCAGAAACCAGGTAGGTGACAATAAGGAATTTTTTAAATCTGAACCAAAATTACAACCTAAACTGAACAAGAAAGCACGGACAGAATCTTACAGAGCACAGACAGAACCTGACAAGGAGTAGACTGAAAACAGGGCTTAAATACACAGTGCTAGACAAGACACAGGTGATCCACATTAAGGCAGAGAAGGCAATCAACATGGGACACAACCAGGAAGTAAAGTAACTGGGAACACAAAAGAGCCAGGACTTCAAAATAAAACAGGACGTTACAAGGACAGCACACTAAACACCAGAATTAACTCAAAACCTGACAATTAGACGTATAACTACAATGGTATGATGGATGATTAAGGGGGGTGGGATTAAATTGTACTTCCTCCCACCCCTTTTCAGACATGTTGTCAGTTTACTCAGAAGGACTCAATTGCAGAATACAAAAGGCAGGAGGCAGGATTAATGTAAACTCAAGTCTTTTACTCAGAATCTGAGAAACATCCACAGAAATCAATATTAGAGGTATGTCCAAACTAGCAAACAAGACAGGCAGGGGCTAGGCAATGGGATAAGCTGTACACCAGCAGACAAGGTCTCAGTCCAGGAGTAACTGGTAAGGCTTGGGCTGGAACAGACGAAGGCAGAGGTTAACACGACAAACTGACAAATGGTAATGTTGCAACTGACTGGGTATAAATACCCCCCCAACTGGTTAGAATCACAGACTGCAGGTGAGTAAAACAGGTGAGGAGTAGGCGATAGGCTGGTTACTGATTACTAGGACTGCAGGGAGAGTGGCCAGGTGAGGCAGGCCTACAGTGGATTCCTTACCCATGTGAACAGGATCTATGGTCTTTTGATTATGTCTGTCTTGTAACTTATCTAATTTATCATTTTTTTTTAATTTAATGATTTATTTATTTCCTTGTCTTTTCAGCAGTGCATTTTTTCACATTTGAAATAAAGTAAGTAACTAACAAACTAACAAATCAAAAAACACACACACACAATGGGCAAAACCCATCAATTCTTCTGCACAATTAAACTTTACATTCCAAACAATGTTATTTCTTCTCAAAATGGTATTTTGTTTTCAGATGACACACACAAACCATAAAATGAATAGGCATTTATAAGATCCGGTTGAACACTTAAGTGCTCAATGTAAAGCACTATGATGAATGGAAAACACTTCTGCCCCATTCATCATCAGTGACTTAGGCCTTTTTTTCGTGCAGTATTACACTTAATACAGACAGCACACACAAAGGTGTTGAAAAATATTTTAGAATATTGTTATTATACTCAGAACACACAAATATGCTATAACAAATACAGTCCAAGGGCAATACTGTACTACTGTAGTCATCGAGTACTGTATTGATATACAGTAATGTAACTTTCTACTGAGAGCTTTTTTTTAACCTATTCTCATTTTGGAAAGTTCAGAAAGTTGCTCAAAAACAGTAGAGCTCACCTTTTGCCCTTTTATGCTAAAGCTTTTACTGTATTGCTAATTTTAAAACTGTGTGGCAGGTGTTTTCCCATGTGATGAGTCAGTGTGTATATTAGGGCAGTAAATTTGGAATTTTGAATTACAGTGTGTTCCTTGTGAAAACAAAAGGTTTTCTTTGCCAAATGCAGAGAATTGTGTGTAGTGTTTTGAAAAAAGTGTGTTTTAGAACTGCAATTTGAGTGTAAAGCAGGAATTTTGCTTGTAGTTTTCATTCAGGGGGTTGGTGCACGAGTTACATGTTGTGGTCATTGTATCTCAAGTACCAGAAAATGTGTGTAGACAATTAAGAAAAACCGTAACGATCTTGAATGCTTTAGAAAGATCTAAAAAGAATTCCTAGTGCAAATCATTCGCAGCTGCGTGTACTTTGTCTTCAAGTTGTAAAAGTACCATATAGGTAGAATTATTCTTTCAAAATCCATATTGATGCTCATATAAGATATTATTCTCATTTATATGCTTGGTGCTCTGGTGTAGATTAATTTTCCAAAATTTCCAAGGTAAAATAGATGCAGGATGATAATTTCTGAAGTTGCTTGACTTAATGGTTTTAAATAAAGGTATAACTTTTGCTATTTTAAGATGTTTGGGAACAATACCAATTTCCATAGATTAGCCTAAAATATGAGTGAGAGGTCCAAAATACCGATTTTACTACTGATTTTTACTACTCTTTACTACTAATTTCATCATGGCCAGTATGAGGCATTTTTTAGATGTTTTTATGATATCCCTTAATTAATTCATTTGTGGTGGCTCAAATTGTAACTTACATGTATTTTGTTGTTCTGGGAGTTCTAATTGACTACCCAAAGTGTTATCGATATTGGAAAGACAAGTCAAATCAAATTTATCTGTATAGCGCCAAATCATAACAAAGTTACTTCAGGGCACTTTACCTATATAGCTGGTCTTGACCAAACTCTTGATTAAATGATTTAAAGAGACCCAACAGATCCCCCGATGAGCAAGCACTTGGCGACAGTGGCAAGGAAAAACTTTCTTTAAGAGGCAGAAACCTCAGGCAGAACCAGGCTCAGGGGGGGGCGGCCATCTGCCTCGACTGGATGGGTTGAGAGTGGGAGAGAGAGAGAGCGAGGGCAAGAGTGGCACGGGTGGGTAACATAAGGTGACAATGAGAGCAGCAGAGGGGGATATTCAAAACAGGTGTATGCAGGAACATGATGCTGCATGGATTTCATGGAGATGATGCTGTAGTATGGCATTCATGGGGACAGGGAGAGACAGAAGAGGAGCTGGGAGAGACAGGGACTTCGGGAAAACATGGTTAGTAAATGCAGTACACAAGCTTAGAACTGGGAGTATGGACCAAGCCCTCCTGAAAATGTCAGTTGATTGTTTGGTTGTCTGATGGTGTTTGTGCTTGTCTACTCATATTTTGCTGTGTCTGGTGGAGTTCTCCTCATGTTGTTTGTTGTTGGTGATGATTTTCTTGTTTCTGTATTCTATGTATGTGACAGATTGTGGAAACAAATTTCCCTTATGGGGCAGTAAAGGCTATCTATCTGTTGTATCTTTGCAATTTCTCTGTTCACTTCACTTTCAATTACTCAAATCACTGAGAAGTAGAATTGCTGTTTTAGGTTAAGCACAGCAGTGTGTAACTGGTACAGAAAGAATCAAGTCAGGTGCCCCTTATTCAGGCCATGGAAGAGGCTTGTGACCAAATCAACGCTGCAGCTGTGCAAGGATTGATCTGTCATTCAAGACAATTCTTCCCACGTTGTCTTGCCAACGAGGATATTGCCTGCAATGTTGATGAAATTCCCTTGCAAGATCCAGCTAGGCGAAGAGATGTGTAGTATTTAATTTATTTTATTCTGATTTCTTTTTGTTTTCTTCTTTTACTTTACAGTACTTTTAACCTGTACCGGTAGTACAGTATTTTTGTCTATTTTTTGTGCTTACAGTGTTGGGACATGTTTTGTTGTGATTGTCTAGGTTGACTGATTTTGGTGATATGAAGCGAAATAAATAATATTTTCAACAGTGTGCAGCATTGACCTTGTGTTCTGTTTGGTGAATTTATCATGTATATTTGCACTTTCTCTCTGTACTTCACTTACGGTAATCTAATCACTGAGAGGTAGAATTGCTAGGAGTGTTTAAAGTTAAACACAGCAGTGTGTAACTAGTACAAAGAGAACTAAGCCTTGTGAAATGTGTGTTTCATAAGGTAGCAAAATATGGTTTTTATAAAAGTGTATATAGTTTTTACAAGAGTGTTTCAATTTACACAGGATCTGAGCTGTTTTGCATATTGCGTGTGTGGTTGTCCTAATTGTGTGTAGAGCCCTGTTTTTAAAATCATTCTTAGGCAATCATAAAAAACTGTAAGTACTTTACACTTTTCTGCAGGCACTGCTAACATGATTAAATGTGCTTTAAATGTATTGATCCCCCTCCCTTATCATGTTGTTTGATATTAATACATTTCACATGTGGATGACTTGTATAAATTGCATCAGTATAGTTTGTTAACACAAGAATAAGTATAACTTGTATTAAGTACAATTAAGTGTACTTAATTGCATTTAAGTAGCCTACAACTTCAATACAGCTTGAGCTGTACTTAAGTGTATTTAGTGTACTCAAAAAAATTAATACTGTGCCAGAATCACTTAAAGCACATGCAATGTTTCGCCTGACATGTCAAAGACAAGTCACCAGGCTGTATGCTTGCTGCTGCAGTGCAAATAAAAGACACAGGTCAATGAATTAAATGTAAAATAACATTAATTTTATTTAACTGAATCCATATTCATTTAGTCGTATTTATTGTCTGAACTCTGTGACACTAGGTTTTTGTTAATTTTGGGCACTGGCAACAAGCAAAACAGTTTATATAAATTATAAAGGTCTATTCCTCCCCAATTTAAAAATGTCTTACTAGGCAATAGATATTACAGCTCATTTTAAAAGAGGAATGACAAGAAAATATACCAACTAAATGAGAATTTTTGCTGACTAACTTTGAAACGTTACATCTTGTTTAAGCCATTTATTGCTAATCAAAAACGACTGTTAACCAACTAGCGCTAATTAGCCCTTTTCTGACATGTAATTTTTAGTTTTAAAATGCAAGTCTCTATTTGTAACTAAGTGCGTTTGTTACATTTTATCAACATAAATGCAATATTTAAGAAACTAACTAAACTTGAAAAGTATTCAGTTCTAAGCTGATATTTGCAGTCACCTTCGTTTCTGTCAACTTTCTGCCTCCATGGACACTGAAGCTCTGCTCGGCGCATGCACGCGACCAAGCTGTCTCTTCCCATAGTGGGAGCAGTCCCTATGATCAGTCCACATTACTCAAGAAAAGTTAGAGATGCGTTGTATTTGCCACTTTCATAAAAAGCTGGTAGAGGGAGAGACACATATGGCTGCATCAAATTCTCATGATGCGGTGACAGGTTGACAAGCTTTGAAAAGCATGGCCTCTGCTGAAAATGCGACAGCTTTCTCATCCAGCTGAGGGCGCCACTGGGACACTTTTAAAACAGGCCTGAAAACGTATTTTATCTAAAAAGGCCTTTGACTGTAAAACTGTTTTTATTGTGATTATATACTGATAATGATGTTGTGTTAATATTCTGTTGACATTTCTTTGTGCACTCAGTGATTCTTTTGAATGAAAAGTGCTTTATTGCTTTAAAAAAATCTATTATTAATATTATTACATAATACAGCCATCCTAAACTCATCAGCTCAAGCAACAGACATTGCTCAGTAGTTTTAGCCTTGTCGTCACAGTAGTAGTTGGCTACTAGCTGGCTACTAGCGCTGGATACATAATGAAACAAATTTCAGGCAAGTTGTGAAGTGATTTAATGAAGGCTATACCTGGCAGAAGGAAGTTGTAAAACACAGGAGATGGAAGCCTTTGCAGGGCAAAGATTTATTTCCGTGAGAAAATTTCAACAGGAATATAAATGTTTATATTCCTTGTGATCATCCAGGAACCTTAATTCAAAAAGATTCTTCAACGAACAGGTTTTCATTCTGAAGAATCCCAAGGAGCATTGAGGAACCTTGAGTTCTTGGAGGAACCAAGGTGATCTTCAAGGAACTACTAAATAACTAAAAAGCTTTTACTGTTTTTACCCTGCTTCTGAGGTCACCGAAAACTCCAGCCAAGTCACGCAGCTCTCGCCCATGCTCAACCAAGAGAGTGCACTGAGCCGCAAGCATCTGACAAACCTTCTCTGATTATGCGGGGTCCATGTGGCTCAAAAAACAGGACCCCAATGCAGACAGATTAGGTAAAACAAGTCTTCTTAATAGTCAAAGTGGTCCGTATAGATGGCAAAACACGAAGTTCAATGAAAAGAGGGAACGGAGACTGAGCTCCGAACTGGACAGAAAGAGACCTGTTTCTTGTTTTGGCCTCGCCTTTTGCCTTTGGATTTGTACTGACTGATCACCTGTGTACCGACCCTGCTGCAATTAAAGGACTGTTTTTGGAATTTGCTTATTGTATAAGTCTGCATTTTGAGTCCAAGCCATGTTCAGTATCTGACAGGCTAAACAAAAAATCAATGAATCAAAACCACCCGAGAACCAAGGGTGAGACAGAGGTGAGGCTAACTAAGGCACACCACATAACCTGGACAAAACAAAGACAAACACAATCACAAATAACAGGCGTAAGCGCAAGTGATCACCAAACACGCAGGATACTCTGGCGGTGAAGCGAAATCTAAGGAGGGTATATGTAGCAGGTTGATTGCCGGTAAATGCAGGGCAGTTGTGCCACGGGAGGAGGAGAGCAGAAACGCCCGCTGAGGAATACAGGGATGAGGAGCAGGAGAAGCAGGAGCACAGAGAGCAACAGAACAGGCAAAACAAAATGAGCCAAAACATAAACCATGACAGTTCCAGGTTTATGTCCAAAAGACATGCCTTAAGTCTGATGAACTGATTATTCACAATTAGCTTCATCAACAAGCATGACTTAACATATCTACATAACAGTGAAGATTGATGCTATACTTGCTGGTAGTATTACATAAGGGAAACATCTATAAGATGAAAAGGATTGGTACAAGTACACAACTGTGTGGAACTCCATGATTGCCCGACCCTGATGTTGTTTGCTCTGAAAGAGGGACAGCGAGTCCAGGGAAAGCTTCTGTCAGAGTACAGAGGCCATGGCAAGGGGAGGATGGTGGAGAAACACTGAGAGAATCGTTGAGGAGATGAACGTTAGTGAATTTGTAGTTGTTAGTTAGTATCTAGACAGATTGATTATAAGATCTGGGGTTGGAGGACTCAAATGCAGAACCACGCTGGTACACAGAAGGACACAGAAGTGGGAACAAGTAGTGGCTGGATAGGGATGCAGTCTGAGGGGCAGTGGTGCACAGCAGGCTTGATGGAGAGCAGGATCCAGGTAGCAAGGTAGCCAGGTATTCAGAGTGAGCTCAGCAAGAACTGAGCCTACAATGTGGTGAGGAAGTGGAGTCAGAGCTTGGTGTAAGTGGAAAGCTTGTGATTAATGTTGAGTGGCAGCTGAGGGAACTGGCACTGGACACAAATCCACAGAGACACATACATACTAGGAAGCAGCAGACAGAACAGTGTTGAAAATCTTGGGGCTGTTCTTGCAGCTAAAAGGGAGGCACATAAATGTACCCCATTCAAGCTAACTCTGAACCAGTACCAAAAGATCTGGGGCCTCATTTATTATAAAACTGCGTGTAGGATCATTACTAAAAGTGTATGTTCACCCAAAAGCCAAAGTTTGCTAGAAAATATTCAGATTTATAAAACCCTACGTACGCACACTTAAAGAAAACTTTCTTTTATAATTCACAGACTGACTACAAGTGTGCACAGCTGTATCGGCTTCATGTCACGCTCTGTACACGCCCATTTTTAACTATAAATGGTCAATGCAAAGCACCCCATGAATGTGGCCCACATATA
Source organism: Echeneis naucrates (assembly GCF_900963305.1). Taxonomy (NCBI): domain Eukaryota; kingdom Metazoa; phylum Chordata; class Actinopteri; order Carangiformes; family Echeneidae; genus Echeneis; species Echeneis naucrates. Next base: position 21,145,063 of record NC_042511.1, read on the forward strand.
AAATAAAACCCAGATACAAGTGCTACAATGTGTCTTGTTGGAGATGATTGTGGATTCAGGAAGAGATTAAAAAAATATATTTTTCTTAGGCGGAAGTGGAGATGCTTGTCAGTGAGGTGGAGACCTGAAAAACCATCCTGTTTGGAGGTCACAGCACCGGAATCACAAACCAAAGGAAGCAAAGTGAGTGGCAACAGGTTGCTACAGCTGTGAACACTTTCCATTTACCATCTGTTGTTCAGAAATGTTTATGCAGTTCAAGTTGTGGTCGTGGTTATGTCTCTTATGGGGAAACTTGAGAAAAATGCCCAAGAAAGATCTACTCATGATGAAATTGTGGTTATTTTTCTTTTTTATGATTTTGGCTCACTTCTCAAAGAAAATTCTCCCATTTAGCTTCCCATTTCCCATTTATATATATATATATATAGAAAGAGAGGGAGAGAGAGAGAGAGAGAGAGTTAAATTTTAAGTTAAACTCAACATATCTGGGTTTTTGGATGTAAAACTAGGTAGAAAACACTGAACTGCTCATGAAAGTGAGTTTATTCATGTAAGAAGTAGTTTTCAACAAGTGGGAGATAATGTTATTTTTAGAAAGTCCCTGTATCTCCAACTTTTATTAACATTGGCTCACTTCTATCAATTGCCCTTGTGAGTCATGACAGCTATGACGTGTTTTGATGGCTGACATGGACATTCAGCCTACAGTTAGAGGGTGTATGGACACAGACATGCCATACACAACTACACACTGAAAACCTCTGACTGTAGTCCTTTTGTTGTTGTATTTGGTGAGCAATATAAAAAAAACTCAACAACTGCTCAACATAGATGGGAAATGTATTGTTCACTAGTACAAAGAGAATAAGATATTCCTGAATGAACACCCAGTTTACCTTTAACATGCACAGGTAATTCAGTTGCTGTGGATACAAGAGGTGATCACCATCTGGTCATTTAGGTTACAACTAAGTGCCCTTCAGACAGCAAACCCAGAACCAGCATTGAGGAAGGACAAACAGCCGTGTCAAAACTTCAGATTTAGGGTGACCAGCTGATGTAGAAAGTTAGACCAAGGTAGCTATATATATATATGTGCGTGTTTCAAATCACTCACACCCTGAAGTCACTTTCATTCTATTTGTCTCATGTAAAAAAAAACTACTATATATATATATATATATAATATATAAACTATAAACTACTATATATATATATATATATATATATATATATATGTATATATATAGTAGTTTTTTTTTTTACATGCGACAAATAGAATGAAAGTGACTTCAGGGTGTGAGTGATTTGACACACACCTCTGACTGAGTAAAAACAGCTCTCTCTTAGTTAGACAGCACCTGCAAGCCCACACATTTTGACAATCAAGACTGTCAAACAGAGACGGAGGGAGAGAGAGAGAAAGAGACACAGGGAGACGGAGGGAGAGATAGAGAGTGACTTATTCGCAGTTAGACATTAGTGAGAATAGGGAAGCAGGCTCGCTGCAGGTTGCGCGAGGACCCGCCGGAAGCAGCAGCAGCTTGAGCTCGAGCCGGACGCAGACCTACCACACACCGGCTGCACGAGCGACTCCGGGGCGGAGAGGAGGAGGCACCACCTGAAACCCCCCCTCTCCTCCCCCCACCGCCGCTGCCTTCGCCGTCTCTCCCTCCCACCCTCTCTCGTCAGCCTCTCCCTCACCCCCTCGTTCCTCTCGGACCGCCGCTGCTTCCTCGTTAAGATGGCTGACCCCAACAGCGACGGAGAGGTACCGGAGAGCGCGCGCGGCTTCGCCCGTCAGGGAGCCCTCCGCCAGAAGAACGTGCACGAGGTGAAGAACCACAAGTTCATCGCGCGCTTCTTCAAGCAGCCGACCTTCTGCAGCCACTGCACGGACTTCATCTGGTGAGTGTGTGTGTGTGTGTGTGTGTGCGTGTGTGTGTGCGCGCGCGCGTGTGTGTAAAGGACACAGGTGATTCACTTGCTGCTGCTGCCACTCCGGTCGGCCTCCCGTCTTGAATTCACTGTCATAACACCGCGCCCCCCCAAAAAAAAAATAAATAAATAAATAAAAAACACGAAAAAGCAAGCATATAAAAATCGTCGCGATGCGCTATTAAGACAAGCTCAGCTCCGCGGGCCTGTCGGGGTGGAGGAGAAGAGGGGATAGGAGGGTGGTGGTTGTCTATTGTCGGCAGCCGCATAAGTGTGACTGCCACCCGGCGTTACCGCATCGGCCGGTCCGGGGAGCGGAGGTCTGGTGGAGGAATGCGGCCGGAGACGCGCAGACGCGGATAGAGGGCCCCTCTGTTGCTGCGGCAGCTTTGCGGGTCGATCTGTGTGTTCATGCGTGTTTGAATTTCACCTCCTGAGGTAAAACGATAATTGAGTTAGGCCTTTGACCGAGAAGCAACGGGCAGCACTGTTATTATATTAATTAATCCTCTCATATAATGGTGAAGTGCAAACATGAAGATTGAAAACCAAATATTTGCAGATTTAAACTGCATTATTGAGCATATTGAGAAAATATATAGATTTACTAGATTATTTAGGATTGGGAGGTAGATTCCTTATTCGAAGATGTCACTAGTGTCACTAGTGTAAAGTGTCATGGGCTAATTGATTTATTGAACCATCATGGGGTGCAGCCCCAATTTTTATGCATGCCCATGAGTTGTTGTTTCGAATTCCTCAAATTTCACACGCCTGTCCTCTGTCCACAGGGGCTTCGGGAAACAGGGATTCCAGTGCCAAGGTAAGAGCAGCAGCTTATTCACAAATCCGGCTAGTGCATATGGCTGTGGGTGGCTGTGTGTATTTGCTTTGCTCAGGGGCCACAGGTCTACACATCTAAGAGTGACCTGCTGGCTTTTTCATAAAGACGTGTTAGTGTTGGCAGGCAGGTGTCAAACTCGAAGCAGGTACGTTCTGAATAAGACAGTGAGAACACTTCAGCAGACTCAGGCTGACAAGAATCTGTATGATGTAAAAGAAGAAGAGTCAGTGGAGTAGTGAAAGCTGAGATGCCTGGTTTTGGCTACGGAGAGATAGGAAGGGAAGTTAGCTTTCTTGAGCTTTTTCTTTTTCTTTCTCTTCTAGTTCAGAGCCTGACATTTGATTGGATTTGTATAACAAGTTTGTGTGTGGGTGGGTGGTGATGTGTGTGTCCACAGGTGGGTGGCTGGTCGTGGTGATGGCCGAGTTGGTGGGTGGTTGTCTAGACACGGACCTCTGCACAAAACGATTTTAATAGAGGGGTCCTCACAGCCACATAGTGATGCCCCTCAATCATATGCACACCCCTGTACTGCAGCAAATGTTGTCGCTGCACTTGCAGTATCACTTCTTCCTCTTCACTAATCCACCCTCAGACACCCACTTCAATGTATGTAACTCCAGTCATGTGATCAGCCATGTGAGATTGAGGAAGAAAGCAGCTGAAGTTTCTACATTACACTCTTGGGTAAGACTTCAATGATTGGGAAGAACTGTGCAAAGCTCTCTGAGAGGCTGTGCTGTTTTCATGAGCAGCTGTCAAAAGCTGAAGTCCCCTCGTCTCTGCATGCTATTCTGGCGAGTTGCTCCGGTGATGATCCAGGAAATGCATTGGGGGTTTTGGAAAGAAAGAACACTGTGATACTCAAGTATATATGAATGTCTTCCTGGACTAATATTAACTGTGGTAACATATACACGTTTAATAAACACAGATGGATTAGAGCCACCCAGAGCAGCTGTCAGGTTGGGTTTTGTGGTGAGTTCCTGGATGCTAACTGTTAAATGTACAAACAGCCTCTTAAACAACAAACTGGTCTGGGGGTTGTTTATGATGCAAGTCAATCAATTTAACTATTCAGTTAATCAAACTATTCACTATCAGTTCATTCACAAATAATTTTCATGTTGAAATTAAAGCACATAGTTTAAAATTTGGATATATCTGACAAGAACTTTTTTTCTTTTTTTTTTTTTTATGGATGAGTTTACCCAGCTATCAAAGAGCTGAATTTGAGAAAATAATTTTGTTAAATATGGGAAATATGCAATGATTAATTTCTTAAATTAAAAAAAAAAAAAAAATTCAAGCACAAATTCAGTAAGTACAACAATATCAAGAAGTACAGAATATCCAGACAAAGGTGGTAGTTCTAAAGAAGAAACGTAACTAACTGGAGCATTGTATAGTCAGCTTTATTCAATGTTATGCATAAAAATATAAGGCAATATAAAAGATGTGCATTTAAATGGGAATTAAGAGTAAAATTACATATGGTTTGTTTGCAATAGCACATCAACCTAACCCTTGGCATGAAAGGATCTGAGTGACTCTTATTTATTATTTCAATTGCATATAAATGGGTACATATGAGCAGAGTCACATTGAAATATCAACAATTAAATTGTGTTGACATGTCAATTTAAAAAGCATCTTTTAACAATGACACAGAGACACTGTCTGCGAACTAGAGATTAATGAAAAGCTTCTGATTCTTGTTTTATTTGATTTCATTTTGTTTCCTTAAATGTAGTGATTTTAAGATTGAACCTAGAAGCAGCTTTTGGCAAAACAATGTCATCTCAAGGCCTTTTTACTTGCTGTTCTGCAGCTTTCAGTTGAATCACAACAGCAGTTGTGATTCGACTGAAATTTCAGAGTTCTGAAAGTCTGAAAGTCTCAAGACATTAAAACTGGGGTCATTTTGGTTGGACATTGTTTTAAGGCGTTGTCTCAGCAACATTTGCTTTCTTGTAGTAAAGGTCTGATTCTAAATGGATTGAAAGAGTGATCATATGAAACCCATAACCTTTCACACACTGCGGTTCTAACCTAGATGTTTCTGCACCATTCGAAAACATGGGTGTTTGAAATCTGTTGGTGGATTTCCTTTTGCTTTATTTTACAGTACATGAGAGTAAAGTGGGAGATTTGTTTATAGTTGATGATGATTTTATGAAGATAATAAGAGGAACAAGAAAGCTGTAAATACACTTCAGTATGAATGAGAGACACACAGATGAAGGATCACTTCTGGTTAGCAGGAATGTCACTCATCTGGTGTAGACATGTTCTAGCATGTTTGTCCTTCTGAGGAAACTCTTCTGTTTGTGTGTGAGACAAATCTGTCCTCTGTGGGTGTGTCCAAACAAAGGGTGAGTACCAGGTAGAGACTCATCTATTTTTTTTCCTGCTTTCAGCTTTTCTTTTTTTATGTGTGTGCTCAACAAGCAGAAAGAGGAACTTGTCCCATGCCATTTCCTGCCAGAGAGAAGTCCAGGAGTACTGTAAGGTCAAAATACTTGCCACTTGACATATTAAAAGAGTTGAAGGTTGGATTAATAGGTTTCTGATATTAGAATGCAAAAGCCACTCATATTAACTAACACCTTTTTTAATGGATCATAAAATTAAATATAGAAGACGAGTTCCTGCGGAAAAAGCATCTAATCAAAAACACCCCTGGGAAGTGGTTGATCAGTTCTCTCACGGGCTTTTCTGAACATGCTTTAACTTGTCTTAGTTGCAAAAGTACAGATGCATTACTGAAAACATCAGTTTTATTTTTAAGTTTCTTCTTACTGCTCATTAATCCACTGTGAGTGATGGTGGGAGCCTGAAATTGAAACAGCTAAATGGAGTTTAGTTGCCATCCATTTTATTTTTCACACCAGTGCTTCATACGATAACATCTTTCCAGTGAAACTGTCTGCAACCTCAAAGTGTGGTCCTCTGAACAGCAGTGGACAGCTCTGAACATGTCAGTTCAGGGCTGCTATTAGAAAGCATCTCCACACGGGTCAGTGTCGAATGACCCTTCACATCTCACTTCCCCGTTTTGACGGCAAATAAATGTGTGTGCATTGTTGTTTTTACCCACTTGGGTTATAAGAGAGTCATGCTATTCATTAAATATTTGGGTTAGTAATAAATCTGTGTTGGAACAACAAGACTTTATTTGAGTACATGGTCCTTCAATATATCCCAGCATGCATCTGTGTTCACACTGCTATAAGAATGCAGCTGCATGTAGCCCAGACAACCTCTAAAAGTGCTCTTAGGCTATGCCCACACTAAAGTGGCTTTGTTAAATCAGATATGTTTTGCTACTTTCGCACGTTGCTGAACTTTGACGTGTTTGAATGCCTGAACTGGAGACTTTTCAAAGCAATGTTTCAGTTTGATAACTACAGTGTGAATAAACTAGAATGGAGACTTTTGGAAATGGCGATGAACTCCCTGACTGGGTCGTCATCATTCAAGGCTACCAGTAGTGAAGCCAATATTAATAACAAAATACAAGCATCAGTATCATTGTTATTTATGCTAGCAGCTGTTGTGAAGTTTTGTGGCGCATTTTTAAACTTGAGCTGCCTGTGCTGTTCCTTGTTGGCAGTATTTTCATCAACTTACTATCTGCAGAGTAAACTATCTGCTTCCTCTTTGCACAGGCTTGTGCATGCCTAGCATACATGAATAAAGCAAGCACCTGGATGGAGAATATATTGTTGTTTTGTTTTGTTTTGTTTTTTTGTTTTTATTAAAATGCAGTCCATGCAGTGAAAATAAAACCAAGAGGCATCCAAAAAATTCAATACGTGTATGTGATTGGTCAAGCCATCATGTAAGTAAACAGTCTGTGGAAATTACATTCTCAATGTCTCATTTTTCTTCATACAGCCTAGGTCTGTATCTTCTGTCTGTGTAATATCCACTGCTAAAATTACTCTGAAATTAGCCAGCCTCTGTCTCTAGCTCTTTCAAACAGGTGCACTGAGCTTATACAATGATTCTTGACCCCTGATCAGTTGAACTACTAAGCAGTCTGTGTGAGAAAGCATCAGTCAGAGAGTTACAGCCTGTAAAGATGATAAAATGCATGTCTTATTCATTTTCGTAAAAGTATTCAGGTATTTATGTTACGAAAGTCAAAGACAGATACTCCTTTGCATGTAGCGTAACTTGCAGATTTGTGGTAAGTACACGTGTGTGTGTATGCAATCGAACATTTTATGTAGATTTGATCTGGAAGCAAGACACTTGAAATGACTAAACTCCACACCAGGCTGGACTGGGGCAGAATGGTGCTTTGAGCTAAATACTAAGATCAGCATGCTAATGCAATCAAAATGAAAATGCTGCAAATGCAAGCACTCTGATGCTAAGCAGTTGCAAGTGGATGATGTTCACCATTTTACATAAATATGTTAGACTGTTACTAAATAATCAGCACTGAACACAAAGTACAGCAGAAAATTTGTTTGTTTGTTTCTCCAGAGAAAATGAATGTCTGGGCTAAACATCACTGTAATCCCCCCTGAAGTTTCTGGGATCTTCTGGCCTGATTTTCAATTAATTTATTGTTAATCTGAACAGTGGTGTGAGCATGTATCTGGGTGTTTAAGTGGATTAAACACTTAAACCTAAAGACATTGTATGTTTGTATTGAGCTGGGGGCGAGGTGTGTCGCGTCTTTTCACGGTGTAGCTCCACCAAAAGCCAACTCGAGTGAAACATTTCTTTTTTTTTTTGTCCTGTGTATGAACTCTATAATAATCACTGATCTTTCTGTTTAAACCTCTACTGGCCTTTGCGCTATGTGAAGATATTAATCTACATTTAATTTCACATGTGACCGTATTGCCTCAGTTTGAACAACACAACAGAACAACTCCAACCATCCATCCATCTTCTACCGCTTTTTACGTTGCGGGGGTCGCAGGGATGCTGGAACCAATCCCAGCTCACATCGGGCGAGGGGCAGGTTGCCAGTCCATCACAGGGCCAGCACACAAAGACAAACAGAGATGAGCAACCACTCACACTTGCATTCACAGGCTATTTTACAGCCATTCTACAGTCAATTTAGAGTCACCAGTTAACCTAGCCAAGCATGTCTTTGGACAGTGAGAGGAAACCCATGCAGACATGGGGAGAAAATGCAAACTACACAGAAAGTACCCAGGCTGGGAACCAAACCTGCAACCTAACTCCAAACAATGAATGTTATTGATGAGACTGACTGACTTTTGAACCCAATCATTGATTGATCAGTGGTTGAAATGGTAACTTTGGATGAGGATGTTCATTACAAGAGCTGTGGGTCATACTGTGGTTGTGGCCCAGCAAGAAAACAAGCGCATATTTTAGATTATGGTATCTACTGTTCAGTTGCTGCAGCTTGTTCAAAAAAAAAAAAAAATCTCAAGCTTAACAGGTCTACATGTTCTGAAAAAGGCAGCTGTGTGATGTGGGAGGGAACAGAAGATGACAGGACAAATGACAAAACATTTGGGAATTTATTTTATTTGTTTTTTTATTGTTTCAGTGTAATGTTTTTTTTAAGGCACTCTATAATTGATAGGTTATCTGTTGACTGATAGACTGATGACAATGTCTATGTATGTGTGTATCCATATATATATATGTATATGTTGACCTGACCTGTTGTGACAGCTGATCATAACTGGGTCTCTTCTAGTTTAGTCGATTTGGTGTTGACACACAGCAGAAAAAAAATTACATAGCATGTGACGTATAATTCTGATTGAGTCACTGCGAGTTTCAATATTTATGGCAGACACATTGCATGTGTCACCTGAGGACATATACCTGTAAATAAACAGCTTGATCTGAAGCTAGTTGTGGTTTATGGACTGCCCATTCACAATCTCACCCAAAGTCTGTGCCCTTTCACTCCCTGGTTGGTGTTTGTTTTGTGATCATTTAGTGGTGTTGTTGGTGTTTAGTTGCCTGGAATATTTTTGTATTTGAATGGTTAACCCAGGTTGGTAGAAACAGTCTGTATTAGTAAGACTGATATGTTTTTTTTCTCAGGGCCGATACTGATTATTAGTAGTCAAGGAGGCCGATAACCAATATTTGGAGCTGATATTCTTTTGCAGTAAAAGGGAAAATATTGGCTTGGTCGATCCCTAGTCTATATGTGGTGGAACAGTATGTATGTGGGGGCTTTTAAGTCCCTTTAGGTTTCAAGTGGCCTGACAGAAAAAAAAAAGTTTGTCCCAGGCTTCAGAAATAGATGGAGAATATTCCTTTCCTAGGCTGCAGCCTCGGGTGTTGCTGAGGCAAAGCAGAGGGTGTGGGAGATGTTTGGAGAGGACACAAAGAAGGACTTTCTGTTGCCACCAAAGCTGTTCTGGAAGACTATCCAGCTCCTCAGACAGGGAAAGCAGGGAACCATCCGAGCTGTGTACGGCAAGGGTGGGGTGTTGCTGACCTCAAATGAGGAGCTAGTCGGCCAGTGGAAGAAACACTTTGAGGAACTCCTGAACCTGACCTACCCACCCTCTGAAGCAGAGACAGAACTGGAGGATGAAGGGTGGGTCATCAGCAATTTCCCTGAGAGAAGTCACTGAGGTAGTCAAACAACTCCACAGTGGCAACGCCCCAGGGGTTGACAAGATCTGTCCTGAAATGTTGAAGGCTCTGGGTGTTGAGGGGCTTTCAGGAATGACATGCCTCTTCAACATTGCGTGAGGGTCGGTGGCAGTGCCGAAGGAGTGGCAGACCGGGTTGGTGGTCCCCCTTTGTGTGTGCTAACTATACAGGCATCACACTACTCAATCTCCCTGGGAAAGTTTACTCCAAGGTGTTGGGGAGGAGGATTAATTGTCGAACCTCTGAAGAGGAACTATGCAGGTTCTGTCCTGGCTGTGGAACAACAGATCAGCTCTTCAACGGACCAGCATCCTGGAGGGGGCCTGGGAATATGCCCATCTGGTCTACATGTGCTTTGTGGACCTGGAGAAGGTTCAGCCATCTGGTTAGAATACCTGCTGGGCGCCTTTCTTGGGAGGTGTTCCAGCCATGTCCAGCTGGGAGGAGGCCCCAGGGCAGACTGAGGACCAGGTGTGGAGAGCTTATATCTCCACTCTGGGCTGGTAACACCTCGGGATCCCCCAGTCAGAACTGGTCAATGTGGCCGGGGAAAGGGAAATCTAGGGCTCCCTGCTTCAGTTGCTACCCCTACAACCCAACCTCAGATAAGCAGACATAGACTGGATGGATATATATATTTCTAGATTTTAATTTATTACATGGTAAATATGATCAAATTATAAAATTTAATTAATTACCAAAAGTAAATCGTACAACACAGACAGCTTATTAGACAAGTATCTGTTTTGGGGTATTTTCTACCTGAAGTGATCCAACTGACTAATCCATTATCAATTGTATGTTGTAATGGTTTTCTTCCTTGTATGCAACCAATCAACTTTAATTTGAACTCGTCATGACCACGTCTTTTTTATACAGCGTCTTGCTGAATGAGCAATTGGATAAACATCCATGGGGGGAAAGCTGATTACCTTTAACACAGTCAATTTGAATTTGCTATTCAAAGAAAGAGATAAAAATAACTAAAGACAGGAATACAAGCCTCTTTGTGACTTAATTCTCAACTCTCAATTTTTTACATTGCCCACAGGAAGTGGTTGATAGCTAGCAGCTAGTAGACTGATGTGATTAGCTTGGCTGTGCTCTGCCCCGCTTCATGTAGCAGGACAACTGTGGCCTCCACTGAGATATGTGGCCGTTTAATTCAAGTGTGATCTGAGGTCTAGGTTTGTGTTTGCTCATTAGGCTTTATAATGATAAAACAGGCCGTATGAGTTATTCGACCAGTGTTTGTAATCTCAGATTGGTCCAGTAGCTTTCCACCTGCCGGGGAGCAGCGTTAGATTTCAGCTGATGTTCGATGTCAGGCTCTTATCAGACACAAGCTGTTGTCTAATTATATTCCCGTCATTTTATGCATCAGCCACTTTATATCTGTGGTCCATTTTATTCAGGCATTTTAAGCCCTGGGTGATGACTACCAGTATCTCCATCTGTGGTGTGTGGACTGGTAACCATCCAACATGGAGGAACTTCCTGGTGCTCCTGTTGATGTGAAACTGTCGGCCTGCTGTCACCCTGGCACTTCATCCTATCCCAGTCTTTTTTGGATCGGCTCTGATTTGCCATCGGCCCCATCAGTCAAAAGAAACGGGAATGGCCAATGTAGTCTTCACTCTAGGGCTCAGCGTGGTTGCTCGGCAACAGAGAAAAGACCGCCCCCCCTTCCCCATTACCACCACCACACAAACACACGTGCCCCCCCGGCAAGTCACTAGGCCTGACTCTCAGTAGTGTGTTTGTGTGCGCGTGATTGTGACAGTGACAGAGCAGATTTATGAACAAAAGGATGAAAAGTGTGACTGTCTTCTTTGTGGTTTCTGCTGCTCCACTTCTCTGCTTCTTGTTTTTTTTTTCCTCTGTCACTGCTAACATTCTCCACCCCCTCACATTGCCTCAAACCCAGCTGTGCCCCCATCCCTTCCTTCCTGCCCACACGCACACACGCACACACACACACGCACACACACACACACACACACACACACACACACACACACACACACACACACACTTCAATATCTCTCTGTTTGACTTCACTTTCTCCTTTTTTATCTTGAGCTCTCTTATTTTTCTCTCCTTTCAGAGTTCAAGCATACTGTCTTCCCTGTTTACCATCTTTACACCAAGTTACTGCTTTATCTGTGGCATCTGTCAGTATTTTGAATTTAAACTACACTTGCTGAAATTTACTGTGGGTCCAGTTGTCCCCTGATCTGACTCACACTCTTTTGCTCATGTAACCACTGCCCCATACGCACAGACATACGGTCTCTGTTGGTTAACTGCCAGAAACCTGTGGAAAGCGCTGCCAATGGCCAAGGCACCTCATTAAAATGTAACGAGAATCTGAATAATTAAGATTAAACCAGCTCATAATGTCACCGTGTGTGTGGTGTTTTTTTTTTTTTTTTTTTTTTTTTTTTTTTGTTGGTGGTGTTTTTTTTTTTTTTTTTTTATGAAGCTACATCCAGTATTGTTTCTACAACAATATTTGCTTAATTGGTTTGGTGAACATTTGAACTGAATTCCTGTCTTAATTCTCCATTTAATGGGAACCAAAAGTATCTGTAAACTGGAAGTGGTTTCAATCAGTACTGTGCAAGATTTTATGTAAAAATACATAACACAAACCTATTCTGCTGCAAAGTCGGGTAGCAGCAGAGTAGATTCCTCCTCACTGATGTGCCCCGTTTCTCTAAATGGAGTTCTGGTGTTGGCCATGTTCTCGTCTTCATCTGTAGGAAGTGGTTTATCAAAATTTAAAGGGAAAGATTGTACTTTTTAGCTGACCCAGAGCGAGACAAACCCATGCATGGTGTTTCTCACAACTGTGTGCAGTTTAAAGGGATACTGGTCCAATCTATGGATCACTGGAAGCTCTGCTGACGCAAATAGTTTTTTCTACAGCTGGGGTTTTATGTATTTTATGCATTCTTCTGGTGTCTACCAGAAGTTTTTATTAATGATTTATCTGCAAATACTTTTCTTAATGAATCATGTGGTAACTAAAATACAAAAGATCCCCAAATGAAAATCAGGTGTTTAACTTTGTTAACATGTCATCATAATATTTTTCCTACAATACAAGATAAATTATGAGTGAAATAAACAGCCAACCTTCAAGCTACAGTGAACTAATTAGTGTCATAAAACTGAATCCTCCTCCAGTGAATCTTTAGGTTAACTGGTGATTAAATTCTCCGAAAGCGTGAGTGTAAATGGTTGCGTCTCTGAATGTTTCTACATGTTGGCCCTGGGATAGACTGGTAGCCTGTCCAGGGTGTACTCAGCTTTCACCCAATGTGAACTGGGATTGGCTTTATTCCCCCCTTCATGACCCTGTTGTATGAACATGGATGGATAGATGGATGATGGATTTCATATGTTCCTGTAAAGGTCCTTTCAGGAACAAGGTCAGGGCAAAACAGACTCAACACGACTGAATAAACCTAAAATCTTGTCAGCACAGCACAAAGTTTTTCAACTTTTTTCATGTCAGAAAACCATGTTGAATAAATTATTTATCACATCAGACTGTTTTGACATAATTCACAACAGGACTGGATAGGAACTTCCTAAAGACCAATGTCTCCATGTTCATTTTATCCAACCATTAGTCTAAAATCTAAATATATTTAATTTAAAGAAGTATGCTATTACTCACTTGATTGGGAGACTTCCAAATGTTGGATACTTGTGACGGTGAAATTTTAAACAGCGGTTAATGGATTTAAGGGCAGACAAAATGTTGACTCGTGATGGTCAATACCAGAACAAGTTAGAGTATTCATCGAGCATTCAACATTTAGAATCAAACATTCACTGTGTTTAGCTTTTCATAATGAGAATATACGTTTATCCTATGTTTCTTAATTTTAAATTTTTATAAAATAGTCTCTCTGAGCTTGGAGCTTTTGCTGGATAATTGTGACCTTCTGTTTTAATTTAAATAATAATCAGATTAATCAATACTGTAAGTATTTTACAAACATGGTCATCTCTCCAACAAAACTCAAATGTGTACATTTTGGCACCAAATGGCATTTTGGATTTGCTCTGGTTCTTTCTTATATGTTTAATACGTTTTTGCATATGAGATTTCCTCCCTGTGTAGCCCAAATGTAACCATATGTACCACAGAAACTTTAATTTTGTGACAGAATTGTTCCACTTTCAAAACACACTCACCCTCTGACACCAGAGTTTTCAGACCACCCCAATTCCTACACTATTAGTGAGAACAACTGGAACCACAGTTGTATGTGAGTCACACAGTTGTCACAATGAACATGTCTGAAGTTGTGAAAGTTTCTATCTGCCATATTAGATTGGGATTAGGCAGGGTATTTATTTCACAACATTGCATGATTTTCAACACAACTGGAACAGTGAGCAGCAGCAGCAGCAAGTCAAATCACATGCAGATTTCAAGTTAATGTTATGGGGTGCGATTATGTCTCATTGTGCCTTGGCTAAATTTAAATTTAAACTGAAGCGATCCCACACTAATCATACTAATATGGCCTCCTGTCCAGTGACTAATGCCACTAACTGACATATTGATTAATCTCTTTCTTGTGATTGTCACACAAATTGTTTATATTTTTCTTTCTTTTTTTCTCTCCTCTCTCTCCTCAGTGTGCTGTTTTGTTGTCCATAAGCGCTGTCATGAGTTTGTCACCTTCTCCTGCCCAGGGGCCGACAAGGGGCCAGCCTCCGATGTAAGTTTAAAAAAAAAAAAAAAAAAAAAAAAAAAAAAGAAACACTGTCAAGCACAAAAACTGCAACACAATTTGCTTCGTTTTATTCTTGGCTCTGTGAGAGTTTGGATGCACAATGAGGCAGATCACTTATTCATGTTAAATATTTATTACGCACTTGGTTAGTGATTGTGTTGAATGATGCTTGTTAATCAAATTTGCAAAGTTAGCACTTGCCTTTGGGTTGTGTGCGTGTATGTGTTTATCTGTATGTGCACACATGATCACACATTCATTTCTCTTCATGTGAGGAATGAGGCCCCTTGCCCATTAACATTATTTATTGAAAGACTTGGTCTTTAACTTTCATTTACAACAGTAAAAATATACTTACAATCCATAAATACCCTCAAAATAATTATTTAAATCTCAAATGTGTCTTCACAAGACAGCACATAAACACCACACATACAGACGTGACCTTGTGTCTTCTATTCAGCTGACCTGTTAGCACCAAATTATATTGAGACATGTCAGTAAAGAGAAAATGTGCTGCCTGGCAGCCTCAGGTTAATGAACTGATATCTCCTCATTCACACATAAATACACACAGATCATTTGTGAGACAGCATGGATTATAAAGTCACATTAACAGATTGTTAATATCTTTTTTTGTTTGTTTTTGTTATCACCAAAGCTTTTTAGTTGTTTTCTATTCTTTTACAAACTCAAGTCAAACTGTGCTGCATTTCCTATGTCACAATGTAGGATTTTTATTTTCTCATGCCAAGAGCAGACAAAGAGCAGAAATTATTTCCAGCTAAGTTGGTACCTATGCAAGTCTGTGCAAGTCTCTTGTTTGCTGCAATTAGATTGGGGGATACAATATTTGACATGAAAAATTTGCCGACATGCTTTTAGATTTTGAGCAAACAAAACGACTGAGAGAAAGAACTTGAATACAACCACTTGGCTTTCTCAAAAAGTGAATTTAAATATCTGCTTTCTCATCTCTGTGTTTCTGTCTCTGCAGGATCCTCGTAGTAAACACAAGTTTAAGGTCCACACTTACTCCAGCCCTACGTTCTGTGACCACTGTGGCTCCCTCCTCTATGGGCTGATACACCAGGGCATGAAATGTGACCGTACGTACACACACACACACACACACACACAAATGAACCCTTGCAGAACCTGCTTTGTATGCCACACATTAGCATCTTGAATATTTACCTCTGCAGGTAAAATGAACAGGCTTTAGGAAAATGCAAAAGTCAGGGCTGATCAGTGCTTTCTTTGTAGTTTGCCATCAGTTTTTGTGTAAAATTTACATTATAGACCAATTGCAAATGATGCAGGGTCACTGTTGATTCTGTTGTTTTTCTTTGCCTAATAATAGCACTTACTCCTTTCCTCTGGATTCTTTTTTGGCTTAAGATAAGTCCTGAAAAACAGTATTTGCAGGAAAATATTTCTGCCAATTTCCAGAGTAAATTGCAGAGCAACTTTAGGATGCCGCGGGTTAGTGGGTGTTGGCCAAACAATCATTGCAGGGTTTATACTGCTGCTTGATCCAACCTTGTTCCTTTTAAATAATCTGTTTTGGTCCAAAGCACAAAACAGATCAAACACCACGTTGTTTTAGTTGTAGAAGTCACTATAAAAAAGTGAAAGAGCTGCAATTAGCTGTTACAACTCCAATCCCCTTACTTTGGCAGTCTGTCGAGCCAATTAAAATGTGTGAGACAAAGTGAAACCTGCCTGACCCACTGTTTACTTTTGCTTTACCTTATTTCTTGTGTTCATCTTGCTTTTAGCAGGCTGTCTGCAGTCTCAAATAGCATGGATGTACACAGACATTTTAGGGGCTGGAGAGTAAAAAATGGGTGTCCCTTGACATTTATTACTTTGTTGCAGGATGAGGAAACAGAGGAGACAAAGGCAAGTTTGAACTTTATTCCTCAGCTCTAGCTCAGTATACCACGCCCCCAGCTCACAGCCCTAGCTCACAGCCCTGCTGGGTGAGAGGCATAGCCCCCAGTGTCCGCTTACTTATTTATTTCAACCCCTGTTTACTTGCAGATCTTTAATACTGAAAAGAACAAAATTTACACAAACAAAAAAAGATGACGCATAGTACATGTTTTAGGAAGAAGTAGAACTGAAATGCAAATTGATTATTGGTCATGAGTTAGTTTTAGATGAGAACCTCAACCTAAAATTACAACTTAATATAAGAAAAATAAAAAAGTAAGCAGTCACTCAGCTGTCAATAGAGGTTCTTGAGCACCACCTGTGCATGCAATAATGCGTATCATTAGGAAGCTGGTGGAAAAACATAATATGATAATCATTACTTCTAGAAACTTATCTCAAGTCTGTAATGGTTTCATATTTTGGCAAGAAGGATCATGAAATGGCAATTCAAGTGCATTTTGTCTGTTTTTGAAATTCTAAAATTTTATTTGATATATCCATAAGAAACGCTGACCAATCATTATTGATAAGACTAATTCAAGATCTATATGTCTGAATCACATGCAGGCAATTCACACATTTGAGGATGTTTTTGAAAGCTGTTTTGGAATGACAATCAGTTGGCCATAATAATAATGAAAAAGATGTGACGTTGGCGGTTGGCCAAAAGTACAACTTTGTTCTATAATGAGTCTTTTGTGACACCAGATAACATAAATAGACACATTAGAAGAACTTAGGCACCTATTGATCTGTTTATAAAATGTTAGGGTGAACACAAAGCAAAACCAAAACTAAATTCAAAAATATCTTATTTCATCCCCATGGACAAAGTGAAGCTAAACCCATTAAAGAGAGCAGACTAATAGATTATTAAACCAGCTGGTCCAGACAAGTCATTTTCTGTAATGATCATGTTCATCAGCACACAAAAGACCCCAATTTACCGATATAAATTTACATTTAATTTTTATACACATTTATAGATAATCTACCCATCAATTAAACTAGTTTTGACAGCACATTTTTATTTTTGCTTCTTTTACAGTAGGCGATCCAGAAATGTAGGCAAATTATTATCCAAATATCAGGTGAAGAAGTTTCATCCTCAGCTTAAAGTAAATTTACTCTGCATCCAGTTGATAGTAGTTTTATATATTACCATACTGCATATATGGCTTGTGAGAGTTATCAATAGTAGTTACAGTTAAACCTGTCATGAAAAATGAAAAATGTCATGGAAAATATAATCTCTGCCATGGCATCCCTTGCTGTGCTGCATTAGCCAATAAAATGTTGACAAATTGCCAAACTGAAGTTTGATTTGTTCTGTCAAAAAAAAAAAAAACCCCGAAACATAGTAATTTGTGCCAGATACAAGATAAATGACAAATTAATATTTTACTTTATTTTATGTGTGAAACAGTTTAGAAAATATCTGAAGTGTTGTTTATTAAATGTATCTCAGTGTGATGCAAGTTCTTTCTGCCAAATGAAATCAGTTTGCTTTCTTTGGAACCTACCCACCTACCTGCCAACACATCTCTGTCACTAGTTCCTGATAATCGCAGGTATTAATGAACATTGAATTTCAAATTTGTTGATACAGTACTGACTCACCACCCCAACCGCCATTGGTGCCCTTAGGTCAGAGACACCTCTTGATTATTGTTGTTGTTTACCTCTCATGTTTGGTTTATAGGAGAGCAACAGAACTCCTGAATAGCATTCATCTTTGATGAATGAACTTAATCACTACAACTCTAGTGATTGGTCAAGAGGTGGCTATGATGTCTGTCAGTGATGTGACCAGCGATGCTCGTGATTGCTACATTATTTAATTCACCTCAATGGTTACACAAGCTTAGTGCTTTTTATGAGCACTAATATTGAGAGAGGCTCCTTTCTGAATATGGCCCCTGGTGTAAACAAAACAGGATGGAAAGTAAAATAGGGTGTTGTGTTGTCACAGAGCTGCTATTAGGTTACATATTAATCTATGTGAGCAAGCAACATGATTATAATTGCTGTGTGTATTGCAAATTTTATTTGTATTTGCAAATTTGATTTTTCAAAATTATTAATTTTTTTTTTTAGATAACTTTGTTAATAGTTGTGATGCGCACTTCACAGCTGTCCCTGAAATCAACTTTATGCATCTTAGTTATGAGCTATTTACAGTTTGAGGACTATTAAGATCTTTTTAATTGGTATCTCCATATTCCAAGATCACTGTAAAATATGTCACTGATTGGAGATGGTGATAGTTTAGTTAATGTTTAGTTATGATCAAACTAAAGTCAATTTCCACTAGGGATGTTTGGTTGCAAACTTATTGTGGCCTTACAAACGTCGTTACAATGTTGTTAATACTCATGAAATAGATTAAGATTAAATTTGCTACAGAGATGAGATGTGTTTTTCTGCTGCACTCACAAAACACTCACAAATTTCCCAAAAACTATAAAAGTTTAATAGAAAGTGTAGCTGGTAGAAATGTGAAGTAATTTGAATGGATGTCATGACTGAATGCAACAGTATGATGCAAATATAACATTAATCCAACGCCCACTGATTTAAGAGGAGCAGGTAAAATATTTGTTCATCAGAGCCGTCTGACATCTGGTGGGCTCATTGAGCAATTACATTGGACCTTATTTTTTTTCTGTTATGACTACAGCATATTATGGCAAAATAACTTTTGACATAATATGCCACCAGGTGAAGATTTTAGCTGCTCAGGTATACTTGAGTCCTGGTTGATTCATCTAATCACTATTAATCAGTTCGCCAACATGCTCAAACTTGCCAAGTACTTAAAAAATATACATACATACATATTAATACTTCACTTCAATGTGGTCTAAAAGAGAATGCTCATGTGAACAGTGCACTTTGGATAGGCCTCCCAGACAGAGGAGTGGGAGTCATGCCCAATGAGCAAACCCTGAAAAATGTTTCTCAGCTTGTTTAGCTGGAGTTGTAAACAAACTGGACGTTATCTTCATTTTCATTGAATCTCGTGATCATTCACTCCTGGAGAGTAATCTTACCGTTGATAAAACTTAGCTGAGATGCATTTGGTATCCCCTCACAACAATCTGAGTCAAAAAATATTGCACACATAAAAAAAACTGTACACTTATCTTGGGAAGGCCTAACCAACCTTTGAAAGCAGTCCTCTGTGTCTCTAGAGGGACTTAAAGTCTGAAAAACAAATTACCTGAGTCACGAGTTACCATCAGCTAAAGGACAGGCGGTGTTGGGGCTGTGTAGTTTGAAAGATGTGAGTGTCTATCTGGCATTAAGGGTTTAATGAAAAGATGCCTCACTACCTAGTTTCTCTTTGGAAAGGGTAGCATCCATTATTTTTGAGACTGTTGTCCAGATAGCTCAGCTCCTGCTGCTTCATGTTTGATTGGATCTTAATTTATCTCTTATGACTCCCCAATTTAGTGAAAGTGCAACACCAAGATAACCTTATATCTGGTAAGACAACAGAAAGCACAGAGACAGAGGATGTCATGTGTTGTTTGCTTGTAAGGCTATTTAATGCAACCACGTGTCTCTATTGACTGTTTTAGATTGTATGATGAACATACACAAGCGGTGTGTGGCCAACGTCCCGAGCTTGTGTGGAACAGATCACACTGAGAGGAGAGGACGCATCTACATTTCCGCCCAGATCACTGAGGACATTCTCACCGTCATCAGTTAGTCTCTTTACCCTCCCTTTTTTGTTGTTGTCTCTGACACACATACAAATACACTCAGCAACTCACAAAGCTCTGTATGAACCCAGGAATAAAACTGGAAAGTCCATTAGTTGATCAATGATTCAGTGATTGACCCACATCACCGCTGGGATGCACGTCTGTGTGCCAGCTCTTTCTCTCTTAGAAAGCTGTGGATTGATTATGGAACAGAAACTAAACTGTTGTTAAGTGTTGTCAAATGTTATTTAGGGCACACCAGAGAGAGAGAGAGCTCACCTCTTGCTCTCCTCTGTAAAAGGACAAACTCCAACTTTTGTACCTTTGCATTCCTGCCAGTAATTTTTATCCGTGTCCCCAACCCTTCACAGTCAAAGAAGCCAGGAACCTGGTGCCCATGGACCCTAATGGCCTGTCAGACCCCTACGTCAAGCTCAAACTGATCCCTGATCCCAAGAGTGAGAGCAAACAAAAGACTAAGACCATCAAATGTTGCCTCAATCCCACCTGGAATGAGACTTTCGTTTTGTAAGATATTTCTAATAATTCTGCATCATTTTTGGATGGTGTTTTTTATTTGTTTGTTTGTTTGTTATTGTGTTTTTTTGTTTGTTTGTTTAATTTGTTTAGTTTTCTTTCCAATTTATTTTTGATGTTGTGTGCGTGCCACTTGTTTTTGTTTTAAAGCTACTGTCTTGGCCTCATTTTGAGTCACATAAGATCAAAGCTCACTGGAGCTCATTGCAAGTGACCGTGTCCTCATTCTTTTCACTGCTTTTGCTTGTTGGTTTCCAAGCTATTCTTGGTTACTGAGACATAGGCATAAAAAAATGGCCCATACTGAGATGCCAGCCAGTTCAACTAGAAAGAAAGAGATGTGGTTTTGAAATCAAATTACGGTCTTTGCTTTCATCTTTATCTATTTTAAGAACATCGTCTCTATCTGTTCTTTCACCTGAGTGTCCCTCCACATTTTCTCTCACCTCTCAGCAACCTTAAAGAAACTGACAAGGACCGTCGCCTCTCAGTGGAGGTCTGGGACTGGGATTTGACCAGCAGGAACGACTT
The DNA here is from genome assembly GCF_900963305.1 of Echeneis naucrates. Taxonomy (NCBI): domain Eukaryota; kingdom Metazoa; phylum Chordata; class Actinopteri; order Carangiformes; family Echeneidae; genus Echeneis; species Echeneis naucrates. The sequence continues at coordinate 21,165,951 of NC_042511.1, forward strand.
CATGGGGTCCCTGTCCTTTGGGATCTCAGAGCTACAGAAACTAGGAATAAACGGATGGTAAGATGTCAGGATGAACTAATGGGATGTTGGAAAACAATGCACAGGTGTAGAGGGAAATCACAAAGGCAGAAGGTAGAGGGGTGTGAATAGTTAAAAGCTTTGTTGTCATAGTCTGGTGATAATCCTGGATTTATGTGACATTGTTCTGTTTTACATTATGGGGTTTAGGTATAAGCTGCTTTCTCAGGAGGAAGGAGAGTACTTTAATGTTCCTGTCCAGCCAGAGGGAGAGGAGGGTAATGAGGAGCTGCGACAAAGGTTTGAGGTGAGTGACACAGAAAATGAGACCCAAAGTGACATAATTTGTTGTCTTTTTGTTTTCTTTTTTTAAATAATTCTTTTCTTATCTTTTTTTTATTCCCACTCTCTTTAGAGAGCAAGGGTGGGGCCGGGGAAGCCCACAGACTCAACTTCTTCCTCATTGTGCAAGTATGATAGTAACAGCAATCAGGACCGTGTCAAGCTCTCAGACTTCAACTTCATCATGGTTCTGGGCAAAGGCAGCTTTGGCAAGGTGATGCACATACACATAGAGGCCTTGTGCTGCATGATAGAAAAGGTGAACCTTCAGCTGGTACATTGCTGTGGAAGTTTATTTGTACTATTTATTCACCCCCTTCAGGTGATGTTGGCTGAGAGAAAGGGGACTGATGAGTTGTATGCCATCAAAATCCTGAAGAAGGACGTGGTGATCCAGGATGATGATGTGGAGTGCACCATGGTGGAAAAGAGAGTTCTTGCTCTGTCTGGAAAACCACCTTTCCTCACTCAGCTGCACTCCTGCTTCCAAAGCATGGTAGAGTACAGCAATGTCTTATGTTAACAAAGATGAGCTCATACAGATACATGGAAACACACAACAGCTTACCTTGCTCTTTTCTCTTACCTCTTGGTTTTCTAGGACCGATTGTATTTTGTGATGGAGTATATAAATGGAGGAGACCTCATGTACCAGATCCAACAGGTCGGCAAGTTCAAGGAGCCTCATGCTGTGTGAGTGTACAAACAAAAAGGAGTTGAATAACAGGATATTTATGCCATGTTCATACACAATCTTGTATTTGAGCAGTACTTGTTGTGCTACTCTTTTAACTCTTATTGGTATTTTAACATCAGTTTCCCCCTCTGTCTTTCTTCAGTTGAGTTGAAACCTGTCGCTTTGCAATATGTTTAGCTCATCACTCAACATAGGTATTTGTCACATTTTTATGGTAGAAACCCCACATTACTCCACTCCTGGCAATTAAAGTAAATTAAACACCTTGGGTTCAATGTTGCCTGGAGAGTGTTTTATTGTTCATAATCAAAAGTTATGATCACATTCAGTTTTACTCATTAAATACTATTCTGTCTATTGTTGATGTCTACAAAGTGATGAACTCATTACCTTCCTTACAAAACATTTGCAAAGACACATTATGGAATCTTTAACATCCTTTATTTTTTTATGTCCCCGTTCACTGGTTGCAGTCATCTCATTCCCTTCTTTCCAATGTTTTTTTGGCACATTACTGCCCCAATTTTGTGAAATATTAACAGGAACTGCTAAGAAATAAACAGCTCCATAGAGCTTGTATGGGTCTAGAGCTCCCAAGGTGACCTTTAAATATGTTTGTTTGCTCTATACCTTCATGCAAAAGCAAAAGACTTCTAACTATAAATTCACAAAATGCTTGTGACATTAAGGGTTTTCACAATGTTTTGAAATGGCATAATATTTTTGAAAGCATAGAAATACTTATAGTAAAATGTAAAATTATTTGAAATGATAATCGATGTCATCATAAATGTCATCCTTTATCTGTATCATCCACATGCACCAGTGTGGAAATCTATGCATATTTAAAATGTGGTGTTTGTCTGTATCAGGTTCTATGCTGCAGAAATTGCCATTGGTCTCTTCTTCCTTCACTCCAAGGGCATTGTGTATCGGTGAGTCCATTTGTGGATCTGTTTCAGTTCATTCAATTCAATAAGTGTCATTTCAGTCCAGTGCCTCAGTTTTTGAATTTCTGTGCTTTTTTTTGTTTTCAGAGATCTAAAACTGGACAATGTGATGCTGGACTCTGAAGGCCATATAAAGATTGCAGATTTTGGGATGTGTAAAGAGAACATGTTTGATGGGGTGACCACAAAGACGTTTTGTGGAACACCTGACTACATTGCTCCAGAGGTAAGTTCACTGGTCGAGCTCTTTTTTAGTACTTTATTTCACTTCTTAATAATATTACTTTTTTGTTTTGTAGATCATAGCCTATCAGCCTTATGGGAAATCTGTGGATTGGTGGGCTTTTGGAGTGCTGCTGTATGAAATGCTTGCAGGACAGGTTTGTATGTACTAACTGTCCACTTTTATTAAGGCAATGCTGACATAAGTGAAAACACTTAACTGTGTCTGTGCCTCTGCAGCCGCCTTTTGATGGGGAGGATGAAGATGAGTTGTTCCAGTCAATCATGGAGCATCACGTCTCTTACCCCAAATCTATGTCCAAAGAAGCTGTTGCTATCTGTAAAGGGGTGAGGGCACACGCTTCGATGTACACATTCATTGATATATGGTCAGATTGTGGACCCTGAAGACTTAATCGATATCTGATCACTGGAGCCGATGCCATAAAAAGGCCTCAGAGTTTGAAGTGAATAGGCATAACTTCAACAGTGAGAGGAAAAAAGAAGCCATACCTTTTGAAAATGCCTCTTTTTGACATTTTTGCAACGCACATAGAACCAAAATAGCAAGTTTTCTTCTGTTCTACTTCCATTTTTTCTCACTGCATTTTTAACAACAGGGTGTTTAGTAGTTTATTTATGTTAAGAAGAAGGAGATTAGTTTTCTCAACCAATAATGGACACCTAACCCTTTAAATTATCTATACTACTTAGAGTTAAATAGTACATAACATACAGTAACTCAACAGTAAGGAATTTAAGGTGCCTCCCAGTGTTTGCAGTCACAACTGCAAGATTTGATCTGATAATTGATCAAGATTAAAAAGTAAAGTTACCTTGATAAATGTGAGAAATATTTTTGTCATTGCATGTATTTCCTCTTTCATCTCTATGCTTCTCGGTGCTGTTTTGTGGCTTAAATATGTTAAATAATTAACCGGTGTTGAGCAGTGGTGCAGTTGGTGGAAATATTGAGAGACTAAGTCTCATTATAGCCATTACCTGAAGCCTGGGCAGCAGATGTCTAAACTCACTTACTGTGTATGTGTGATTGTAGCTAATGACCAAACACCCAGGTAAGCGTCTGGGCTGCGGTCCGGAGGGGGAGAGAGACATCAAGGAGCATGCATTCTTCCGCTATATAGACTGGGAAAAACTGGAGAACAAAGAGGTGCAGCCACCTTTCAAACCTAAAGCTGTGAGTATATTGAACACACACACAAACACACATTCTTGAGACGTTAACGGATTTCCTTAGAAATTTGTGTCTATAAGGATGGAGATGATGCACTTACTCTAACTTCCAAGGTGAGTTATAGAAACAATTAGACAGCTCATCCCCCAAACCCAACCATCACCCGCCACTGGTCACTTCCCTGACAAAAGCAGAGCTGAGATTTGTCAGTGAAGTCACCAGTGGGGAAGCTAAAATTCCCCTGGCACACACATGGACCAATGGAAATCCACAGTTTCGGCTGTGAGTGATTTGATTGGTTGATAGCATGTTTTAGTTGTATTTCTCTTTTTTTCTCTTGTTGTTTGTTATTGTCATTTTTTTCTTCACATCCCTCATCAAACTCACTCCATCATGTTCATCCATCTCTCTCTCCTCTCAACGACAGTGTGGGCGTGACGCGAAGAACTTTGATCCCTTTTTCACACGCAACCACCCAACGCTGACCCCCCCAGATAAGGAGCTTATAGCCAACCTGGACCAGGGAGAATTCCGAGGCTTCTCATTTATTAACCCTGAGTACCCTCACTCAACCCACTGACCGTGCCACATATCACTGGGCTGCACCAGTTATACCTAATGCCTCAAGCACAGAGGCAAAAATAAAAATAGAAAAAAATGTCACCATGATGTCATATCAGGCTGCATTCAACAGGCCGAGTCGTTAGAGAAATAGTAGAGCATTTTGGAAAATACACTTATTCATTTACTTTGCCAAGTGTGAAATGAGTAGGTTGATATCAGTCCCACTTTGGAACGTTAATTATAAAGCTGGAGAATGGGAGTGGTTTGTTAAGTTTAGCACAGAGCTTGGCAGAAGGACCAAACTGTGTCTGTACTTGCTCCAAAATGTGCTTACCAGAAGTGAAGCTCACTAATTATCAGGTTTCTTGTGAATTTGTTCTCAGCGCAAGGAAAAACCTGTTTTTTTTCTGTTGTGTCTCCTTCAAAGCAGTAGCCTACTTTATCACTCTAATTTCAATGTAAACAGGGAAGAAATGTTTCCATCAACCTCTGCTATACCGCTTGTTTGGTCGTAATTAAGAAGTATTAGCATGCTAATGCGGTAAAATAAAACGGTTCCATGGTTAACATGATACCTGCTAAGCATTAGTGTGTAAGCACTGTCATTTTAGATTTAGACAAGATTTTGGCATGCTTATTTTAGCATTAAACTCAGAAATTGTTCTATATTCTGGTTTGTAAAAGACACATGATCTGACAATCATCAACTGGCTGTATTCATGCTACAACATTAGCTTGCTAATCTTAATTACATCCATCAATCACATCACCATTACATTACTTTTTTTTTCCTATACACATTTCTGTATTTGCAACATGTGCTTAAGAAAATTTCACAAATTCTTAGAAAAGTTCAACTGACTTCACAAATTTACAAATAAATCTTGACTTCCCAAAAGCTCAAATTAAAAAACTGGCAGATAAAATGATCACATCATTGTTATGCCATTACACTTCATACAAACAAATAAAAATCTAAAAAACCATATTTTTTCATCATGTTTTCTACATAGCTTATCACCATTTCAGTTTTGGCTGGTGCTCTTGTTGTTGGGGCCTTTCATGACCACCAACTGAAAATTAGCACCACCAGCTGTTTATCTTGATGAACCAGCCTGTAACAGAAGAGGATGCAAATGTACAATAGTTATTGGCATATCAGTCTTTTTTTATATTTTTCCTTGCACATGGAAGTAAACAACTAAAAAGGCTTTGTTAGTATATTTCACTTCTGGTGGCCATTGAAGATCTGGGGTAAATTTTTTCCCCGTTTTTTTTTTTTTTTTTTTTTTTTTTTAACTTTTTTTTGACAAAGCTAGAGGTTAACTGCTTACAAACTCCACTTTTCTATCTAATTTAAGAAGTGACAGTGGTATCAACACTCATTGCTATCCAATGGAAAGAAATCAAGTAAGTGTATTTCTCTGCTATTCTTTTTAATAACATTCAGATGGAAATGCAGACAGGTGGTCCAATGCTAACAGTTAGGAGACATAATCAGATATTCATGTGACAAGTTGCCAGCAGAAGACTAATCTTGTTTCCAGCAGTGACAATGTTTTCATTTTACTGTGGATTAAAACGTCATGCTACACTGCTGCTCTCATATCACCTTTGTCGGTTGTATCTCTATCATTAACCCTGAACACTGCCTGGCTGCTCACACCAGCAAGTTCACGACCAAGTCCAACCACAGGACAAACCTGAACCTGTCCTGTCTGTTAGCTGTCACCTCCTGCTCCCCTTCCTGTTACCTATCAGTAATACTGATGAGTGTAATATGATCACATATTGGTAATAGCCACACAGTGTAAGTTAAATTGACCAGTTGCTTTGCTGTTATTGTTTTGAGTACTAATTGGTTTCCTTATGTTGACTTTATTTCCTGTTCAATCAGTTTGTGGTGAGCTTTCTGCTTTCATACTTTTTTAACCAGTTGGAGGATAGAAGTCTTCACACATGCAAGAGTCTAAGTCTGCGTCAAGTTAGAGGTTTTTCACTGATTGCTCATTACTTTTCTTCCAATTCATTACTGAAAACATTCACCACATTAAACTGTGTTTTTATTGACAGAACATATCTTTTATCTTTGAAACAAGCATTTTGGGCAGAATTTCACATATGACAAAGCCCTGCAGAGTCTTGTGAAGTTGGTAGTTTGTTAGCTTACAAAGAAAGGATGTCCAAAAGTGCCAAAGTAGAGTTCAGAATCATGAGGGTTTGTAAAAATTATTTCCTCAACAACTGTGAAGAAGGGCAGCCATCCTGTGCCATTTTGCAGCAAATGTATAATTATTAGAATATGCCTTTTTAGCTTATCTGTTCTCCACCAACACAAAATACTTGGAAAGTCATTTACAAATGTCAAAATGAATTGTCTGAGAAAATGTGCGTTTCATAGTGTGGCAGGCTGTTATTTCCTTTTTTATATGTGTAACGATGCAGGGTATTAAACGTGTCAAATCTTGTTCTTTGAGCTTGTATCAAAAAATGTGTGGGGCAAAAAGGTGGCAACATCGAAAAGCTCACTGATTTAAAAAAACAGTGAAAACGGACAGTTCTTCTAGTGGTGTTGGTAACAATGATAGCATAATCAGAGATATAACAGAGGAACAAAATAGAAAGCTTTTTTTTTATATTATTATTATTAAATTGTTCTGGATGAGAGAGAGATGCTTCTGTGGATTGTGTAATTTTCCTGTATGATTGGAAGCTGATAATATACTCACTGGTGCCTACCAGACTATTTCTGCTGTGTCTGCTTTGTTACTGCTACACCTGAAATAAATAAAGGTGAAAAGCCGACAAATACCAAGGAACAGTTTTTATTTTTTGGAAAATTACCCTAACCCTAACTCTTTTTTTAATTTAATTTATTTTGTATATATATATATATATTTTTTTTTTTTTTTTTTTTTTGCTCTTTTTAAAAATCAGTTCAACTCTCATATCTCTTAGCTCCATTTAGCTTCATAATTTGCCTGGCTAACTGTTTCCCTCTGCTTTCAGTTAATATTCAGGCTAAAACTAAATTTTGTTCACTCTTAGAAGAGTGGTGTCACTCTTCTCATGTATCTCTTGCCAATACTAGTCCACATTAGTATGCAGGTGGTCAATTGATATGATTTACATCAGGAGACTGCAGTTTGTTTTCTTGGTGAACAGTCATTATTTATTGGCAGCCATTTCCCAACCTTAACCTTATTATCCCATTTAATCACAAATTTTTCCCAGACACAAAAATATCCAAATCACGTGCCATTAGTATCCCTTTGAAACAATCAATCATAATTTTTTGAAATTTTCTGTGCAAAGTGTGTTTTATGATCTGTCACAATTGTGACAAGTGGGATACTGTGTTGTATCTACTATTGGACAGACTGAAGATAGGTCTATTTGACCTGTGCTGTGTTTATGTGTGTGTGCAGGCGCACGTGTGTGTACATACATGAATACTGGGAGCACCGTCATGAATATTGAGGTTAAGACAAAAAACAACAACAATTATCAATGTATTTCAACATTGTAACATCAGTGCAACATTCATTTGAAAACATTCTCTGTCTCAAGATTGATTCATAGGCAACTGGATTTGTATCCAAGGGGCTTCATCAGTTCATGTTAGTCTGACATCAGACGTTTCACCTCTTATCCAAGGGGCTTCACCAGTTCATGTTAGTCTGACGTCAGGCTGACGTCAGGCTTCATCAGTTCATGTTAGTCTGACGTCAGACGTTTCACCTCTTATCCAAGGGGCTTCACCAGTTCATGTTAGTCTGACGTCAGACTGACGTCAGGCTTCATCAGTTCATGTTAGTCTGAAACTGAAAATGTTCATTTTTAGTGCAAAATTCATTAAACACATGCATTTTTAGTGCAAAATTCATTAAACACATTCATTCTTAGTGCAGTATACATTGAACACACTGAACATGAAGGTAAAAATTTAGGATAGCGGTAGCTGGCTGAACATGCTTTCAAATATAGGCCTACACTGACTGACTGAACACCAAGTCTTCCTTGGGTCCGTGTGTGCGTGTGTGTGTAAAATTAGGTAGAAAGTTAGGTAGCAGCAGAAAGTGAGGTAGAACAGTTAGCCTATGTGTATTACCATGTAGATACAATGGGTTATCCCACCGGTCACTATTGTTGCCGGTGAAATGTTTGTGAGTTCTATGAACACATTAAACAAAGTTGAGTAATTGCAAATGCATATATCAATACTAGACACCTTAAACATGATGTACCAAAAGTCTATTCCTATCGTTATGTTAACATACTTTATTAACCTTTTCTTTGGGAGCTTTCTTGGTGCCATCCTCTTCTCTTGCCCCAAACAGGAAGTAAACAGCTCTGGTCATGTGACAATTTACAGTAAACACGCGACACTGCACATATTTCATTGAGGCCCTTTATTATTTTAATATCTCCATTGATAGATCATTCAGTAAAATTTTTATAGCCTTAGAAACTAAACTTTTTTACTGTCATTATTGTGACCAGTTGGATTAAATGGGTTATTGTAGCTATGAGGCCAAAGGTCCTCTAACCTTAATAAACTACTTATTATATCTCAACCACTGATCTTTTCCTAAATGTTACCAAATAAATTTTATGCCTAAACCTAAACGAATGGAGATGGCTGCCCAACTTTAAGTGTGTTTGTTATTGTCCAAAGGACCAGAAACTCTGCTGAGGCATCTTAGAGATAAGTGACATACGTAATTGTCCAGGTTGGTGGTCTTTTTGTCCAGAACAGTTCAAAATAAATCCTCAATTTTTTTTCTCCTCGAAGTTCTTGCTATAGTTAAATTTAGCAGCCATTTGTCAATTGTTGTGTGCTGCTTATACATGCTACTTATAGGCAGTTAAAATTAATTATTTATCACAAAAATTGCACACAGCAGTGTCAAACATGCCACATACACCAAAACGGCCTGAATTTGTGGTGAGTTCATGGACCAGTGGTAGAGATGGGAAAGTTTCCAGCTGCTTCTCATTTCAGCAGGAAGCCCTGTGATGAGACAAAAGGTGGAGGTAGGACACTAAATGCTTTGTGATATGTGTGCTGTGTGTGATACATGTGTCCTGCCTGAGGCTGACTGCTTCACTTCCCTGTGTGAATGAATTTCCAGTTGTGGTTTGGTCTGTAGCTGGTCTGTTTTATCAATCGTTGTCTGTTCTGTAGCAGAACATTTCCTCTCTCTCTCTCTGGCTTCAGAAGTTTGTCTTGGATTTTCCTGCATCTGTGCTGTTGAAATATTTCGGGGTGGGTCTTCATTGGCAAGGCGTGCTTGTTTTTTGTTGACTTGTTCTCCCTCCCAGTCTTGTATGGAATCAGTGGTGTGTTTTGCTGAGTCTGGACTAACTGTGGTGCCACCATATCCAGATGTCAGAGGTGTGGACTAGTCTCACTCAGTTCTTACCTTAATATCAATGACACATGACCACTGCATGTGTTGCAAAGTACCAACACCACAAAAGTATATAAAAGACAGTTATAAGTTGAGTTGGCGCTCAGTTTTGGCATCATTGTCAATTGTCAATTCTCTTGACTTTTTAAAAAGCTTTAGAAATGAAACTAAGGTAATAGTTAATAGCCAGTTAATCAGCTGACTCGTGGTTAGAACTAATAGTTGGCTTCTTTAACTGAAATTTACTTACGCATCCTTTGATTTTAATTCATAGACACTTTCCAACCTCTGCCCATTAAAGAGATAATCTTAGTCTTTGCAGGACCAGTCTACATCCTCATGCCTCCTACATGCCTCCTTTTCTTTTCTTCATCTTTGTGCTTCTATGAGACAGTTGTTCCTTTTGTCAACATTAGTCTTTCTACACTTCGTCTTCAATGCTGTACAAATTGACTCTGACTTTGTGTTTCTGACACTTTCCATCTCTCTCTCTCTGCCCCCCACCCCCGTGACAGAAATCTCGTTGTGATGTCGGCAATTTTGACAAGGAGTTCACAAAGATGGCAGTGGAGCTGACACCAACAGACAAGCTCTTCATCATGAACCTAGATCAGAATGAATTTCAAGGCTTCTCCTACACCAACCCTGAATTTATTATACAAGTCTGAGGAGTTCCTAGACCAGAACTTTGCTCCAAACCCATACAGCCCTGATACATCACCCACCCAAGCTCCGACCAATCGCATACACAAATCTTCACCCTCAGTCCATGGCAGCATCTAAACTGGATGAAGTATCCTTGACACCACACCTACAGACACACAAGCAGTACAATACGATACAAACTTGGCATAGCTTCAGCTGTTGGTAGGTCACAGTGGGACTGACTCTGACCATGTGGTAGCAGGCCAGTCTTTGAAAAATGGGACCTCATGGTGAGCATGTCAATACAGTGACTGATGATCAAGCATCACAGTATATGTGTAACTGTGTGTATGTGCTATATTGATTGACAACGTGTGTTTGTTTACTTGATTTCTTTCCCTTTGGCCTGTAAAAGTTGCATCATGAACATTCCACGATCAATATGTCATGTATGTGCTCACACACACACACACACACACGTGTCTTTGTAGGCTGTGGTTTTGAGAGAGGGAAGGTTTTGAATTATGAAAATCGAAGACCCTGTTCTTCAAATGTGGCGTCTTTAATTCAGTCTAACCTGCTGCAATAAGGCTAAAAATAATCCTGTTTATTCTCATCCTGCTAATGTGGCTCTTTAAAGAGCAGTTTCAGGATTTGTCTGTTAATCTCTGTGCCAGCAAATACAGGAGGTTTGTGGATTGGGATCCTTACCTTCATGCACTGGGACAATAATTCATGGTCATCATGGTCTTCTAATGTGTGTCCCTGCATTTGCTGCCATTGTTTACTTTTCACTGCTGTTAGATTAGATATGATGAGCAAGTTTAATGAAACCATGCTAAATTCTTTTAAGAGGCAGATTTAAATTCATAAACAATTTGCTGAATATGTTTTGCCCTCCAAATTACAAATTCAAAGTTTAATAAGTAACATTGTTGACCTTTAACAGTCAGATATTTGTCTCCAAGACTGCCTAGATCTCTTTTTTTTTTTGCCAAACTTTTATTTTGTGGAGGTTAATTGTGATACCAATGATGTCTCAAATCATATTTATATAAATATTTATAATTCTGATAAAGTAAGACATCGGTTTTTGAGCCAGTCTAAAAGAGCTTCAGTTAGGGAAACTTGTATAGTGTGTAAAAACATAGTAATACAGGAAGTGTGGGAAAAAAATAAATAAAAGCTTTAATAAAGCCAAAAAACTTGGGTAAGTAAAAGACCCTAAAGATGCTGCGTCCATCTTAACACCATTCACCTCCCATGGGACAATAAAACCCAGGTGAAGCCTAAATCTATTGATGTCAGTAAACCATAAAGGACTAAAACGCACCAGGACATCAGATGTATGCTGCAGGTTTAACAGCATTAAAGATAGGCCTAACACTTAAACCTTGCTGGCACCTGAATTTTGTAAAAATTATCTAACTTTTCAGTCTGAATATGATGTAAGGTCCTAATATTAATGTTGCAGTTCCAATATTCTTCCCTCACCCAGAACAGATACAGGACAGTTTAAATAGAGCTTTAAAAAGACTCCCTGTTTTCCACATATGAAGAACGGGGCCCTGTTTTATGACTTCATGTCTAAGTTGGTCTCAAAGTTAGTCTTAAGCATGTCTTGTCTTCCAAACTGATGCAAAAAAAAAAAAAAAAAAAAGGAAAGAAATCTCCCAAAAATGCCTGTTTGGCAGTGATATTTCAAATGTCTGTCTTTTTTCTCTTGCTTAAGCTCTCTGTCTCTCTTCTCTATTTGCACTGTGTCTGCAGTGGGTTAGTGCTGTGTAGGCCTATGCAGTCTTTGTGGTGCAGCTCCTCTATGCATGCCATATTTGTTGGTACAGTAGTTCTTTAAGATTTGTTTTGACATCGGAGATTGGAGTAGGAAAAAGCTCTCAGTGTCTTGAATTTGTCAATGCAAGTCAGTTTTATGATATCCATGTTCAAATGAAGTTTTAGTTTCCACTCTGAATGCTGTACACACTATCTCAGATGTTGAAGTTTGTGTGGCTACAGTTTGCATCTCAACGCACGGAGCCAAGACTGTCTGGCTGTCTGTTAAATGAACATATAAAATAGATGTAATTATTCTGTATGACTTGTCTTTCAATGTGTGTGTAAATAGGAATGGGATCTGGAGTTCAAAGAGGTTTTCATCCAATGATACACTTCCTCACAGCTCCATCTCTCTCTCTTTGCTCTTTACCCCTGCCAGCACTCTCAGTTCTCACCTGTTTGTTTGTTTCCCCTTCTCCTCCTCTTCCTCTTCTCCTTTCCTTTAATCTTAATTTGATCTCCTTTTCCTTCTCGACCACTCCCTTTTCTCCAGCTCACTCACAATCACATTAAATGTTAACAAGAAAGAAGTATAAAACAAGATTGGCCAGATAAGGGGGGATGGGGTCTTTACTATGCAAAAGACAGGAGGTGAAGAAGATGATGAGGAAAAGAGGCAACTTTTATAAAGCAAACTGAGGAAATGCTGTAACGGTACAATATTCATGTTTTGCATGCGCTGTCTTATCTGCGCGTGAGAAACACCTCCAGTATGATAACAACATTAAAACAAATTGTCATACCATTTCAGTAACTGTGGCTCCTGTGTTTTACTTTGAAAAGTTGTACATAACAAGCAGCAGATCCTTTATTGAGGAAAAATAACTTCTTCCATTGTGTACAAATATGTAAATACAAGTTAGACTTGAAAATAAAGTCAAAGTATATAAATATGAGGAAAATCTATTTAAAGTGGCAAAAGTGGCTGGTAGAGTTTTTTTTTTTTTTCATGACTGATTAATTTGCAAATTGTTTTTCTCAGTTATTTTTTTAATTGTTTTTGTGACTTGTGTGAGAACATGGTGGTGAAATTCTCATCACAGTTACCTGGAGGCTAAAATGACACCTTATTTGTTTGGTTTAAATGTTTTAAATCACAGGAAAAGGGTACAAATCCTTAACATTTTTGTATACAAATTGGAAATTCAGCTCTAAATAAAATAGTTGCCACTTGTTATTCAATTGGCAAAATAATTATTATATTCAGTATTAAGGTACTGCACTGTAGTTTTGCTTAGTGCAAAATATACGTACATACGTTTGGAACCACCAGGACTCTTCCTAGAGCTGGCCGCCCAGCCAAAATGAGCAAGCGGGGGAGAAGGGCCTTGGTCAGAGAGGTGACCAAGAACCCGATGGTCACTCTGACAGAGCTCCAGTGTTCCTCTGAGGAGATGGGAGAACCCTACAGAAGGACCACCATTTCTGCAGCCCTCCACCAGTCAGGCATTTATGGTAGAGTGGCCAGACAGAAGCCACTCCTCAGTAAAAAGACCACAACAGCCCGCTTGGACTTTGCTAGAAGGCACCTGAAGGACTCACAGACCAGGAGAAACAAAATTCTCTGGTTTGATGAAAGGAAGATCAAACTCTTTGGCCTGAATGCTAAGTACATCGACGTCCTTGATGAAAACCTGCTCCAGAGTGCTCGAGACCTTAGACTGTGGCGATGCTTCATCTTCCAGGAGTGGCTTCAGGACAAGTCTCTGAATGTCCTTGAGTGGCCCAGCCAGAGCCCACACTTGAACCCGATTGAACATCTTCGGAAAGACCTGAAAGTAGCTGTGTACTGATGCTGCCCATCCAACCTCACTGAGCTTGAGAGGATGTGCAAGGAAGAATGGGAGAAACTCCCCAAATCCAGGTGTGTCAAGCTTGTTGCATCATACACAAGAAGACTGGAGGCTGTATTCGCGGCCAAAGGTGCTTCAACCAAGTATTGAGTAAAGGGTGTGAATAATTATGTATATGCAACATTTGAGTGTCTTATTTTTAATAAATTTGCTAAATGTTCTAAAAAAAAGTTTTTTCACTTTGTCATTATGGGGTATTTTGTGTAGAATTTTTGAGGGAAAAAAGGAATTTAATCCATTTTGGAATAAGGCTGTAACATAACAAAATGTGGATAAAGTGAAGTGGTATGAATACTTTCCGAATGCACTGTATATAATAAAAATGCTATGTATGTATATAGGACATATAGTATATTCAGAATTAAAATAGTAATTTTCTCATTTATAGTTTTATTCAGGTGAAGATAAGGTAAGGTGAAGCTCCACATGAGATGGTTAATATATGCACCCATAGGCCTATGTACATATGTCCAATTTATGTGCACATATGTGCTCAAACAATGCTTGTTAGATATTAAGATTTTGATTTATTTTAAGATTTATGTACATTAAAAAGTTTTAAAATGTTCTAAATGTGTTCATATTTTACCAAAGTCCCCTTCATGTTGCAACCTAATATTAAAAATGGCTTACAACATGACACAGTCCGGCATTTCATGTTCATAACTCTAACCCTAACCCTAACTTCTAGGTTGAACCCTGCCATTGCTTTTGAGCATTAAAGCCCATATTTTTACTTCTTAGAATCATAAAGTGTCTCATATGTTTATTAATTTATAATAACTTTTGTCCTTAAAGTTACATCTTGAAAATCTGCTATTTATGCACAAGCTTTTTCGTGAATCTGCCAGTGTTAGTGGACTCTACGTTTAAAGTTTCCAAGCCACGTGTCTGATTTCACCAATACATCGTTGAACTCTGAACCACCTACTTTGGATAAAGTTACTTTTAATTGTGTTGTGTGTCTAATAGTGGGTCAGGATTTAACCCACGTTTATTATTGTTGATTTAAATGTAGGTTAAATGACGATCTGCAGGGATTTTTGCACTCATTGAAAAGCCTAACTGGGTTGTTCCAATATGTTGTTGCTCAGTCTGTAGATGTTGTCCGTGCAGCTGCTGAACTGTTGGTCAACACAGTGCTGATCCAGATGAGGGCGGGTTTATCCTGCACAGCTGATCTCCCTACACTGTCCAGAGGAGCTGCTGCTGCTGTGTCCTTTTAAAGGATGTTGGCTTTTCTCCATTTTTTTCTTTCTTCCTTTCTTATTCTTGACAGAACAGCCTCATCCTCTGATCCTCAACTGCGGCCCCTGAAGTGGAAACATTCCAGCTCTGTAGAATTATGAAAGTAGCTTAAAAAAAACAAAACAGAAATGTTCCGTCCCTAAGCCCGCACGGTTATCCACCCACGGGAGTTCAGCGCAGGTTGCGGAAGATGCGCACAATATCTTCGTCTCCGTCACTTTCAGCTGGCTGGACGTGCTCAGAGAAAAGACACAGAGGAGAAGTTTCCAACAGAGTCTGAGGAAGACGAGGCCGACATGAGGCTGTGCAACCGGGGAGTGATGATGCTGCTGACCACGGCGGGGGCTTTCTGCGCCTTCAGCCTCATGACCATCGCCGTCGGCACCGACTACTGGCTGTACTCCCGGGGGATGTGCCGCTCCAAAAGCCTGAGCGACAACGACACGGTGCGGAAGAACGAGGAGGTCCTGACCCATTCCGGCCTGTGGAGGACCTGCTGCACCGAGGGTACAACACACAACACACCACAAAAACCTCCACAACTCTGAGGGCAGCAGGAGAGTAGACTGCACCACAAGTGTTACTGTCATACAGTCCATGCTGAAGAACCCAAAACAGGCGACCAGAGGTCTGACACACACATCAGGCCTTTAATGAACCCTCTTCATGTCTACAGGCTAATAACACAGTGACAGCCTACATGTCAATCATATTATAAGATTATTGTTTTCAGTATTGGGGAGCATTGCCTTTCTAGCATTTCTATAGTCACAACCAAATTTAGGATGTTAGTCGCAGGTTCGGTTCCCGGCTTGGGTCTTTTCTGTGCAGTTTCCTCCCACTGTCCAAAGACTTGCAAGTATAGGTTAACTGGAGACTATAAATTGACCGTAGGTGTGAATGTGAGCGTGAGTGGTTGTTTGTCTCTGTTTGTCCTTGAATGTTGGCCCTGCGATGGACTGGCGACCTGTCCAGGGTGTACCCTGCCCCTCGCCGGATGTGAGCTGGGATTGGCTCCAGCAGCCCTGCGACCCAGATACAGATAAAAGCGGATGAAGATGAGTGAGTGAGTGTTTGGTTGTTGAAATGTCTAAAAAATCCCCATCACAATTTCCTAAAGCCCATTGTGACTTCTCCATATTGTTTGTTTTCTCTTTGCTGAGTCTGGACTAACTGTGGTGCCACCATATCCAGATGTCAGAGGTGTGGACTAGTCTCACTCAGTTCTTACCTTAATATCAATGACACATGACCACTGCATGTGTTGCAAAGTACCAACACCACAAAAGTATATAAAAGACAGTTATAAGTTGAGTTGGCGCTCAGTTTTGGCATCATTGTCAATTGTCAATTCTCTTGACTTTTTAAAAAGCTTTAGAAATGAAACTAAGGTAATAGTTAATAGCCAGTTAATCAGCTGACTCGTGGTTAGAACTAATAGTTGGCTTCTTTAACTGAAATTTACTTACGCATCCTTTGATTTTAATTCATAGACACTTTCCAACCTCTGCCCATTAAAGAGATAATCTTAGTCTTTGCAGGACCAGTCTACATCCTCATGCCTCCTACATGCCTCCTTTTCTTTTCTTCATCTTTGTGCTTCTATGAGACAGTTGTTCCTTTTGTCAACATTAGTCTTTCTACACTTCGTCTTCAATGCTGTACAAATTGACTCTGACTTTGTGTTTCTGACACTTTCCATCTCTCTCTCTCTGCCCCCCACCCCCGTGACAGAAATCTCGTTGTGATGTCGGCAATTTTGACAAGGAGTTCACAAAGATGGCAGTGGAGCTGACACCAACAGACAAGCTCTTCATCATGAACCTAGATCAGAATGAATTTCAAGGCTTCTCCTACACCAACCCTGAATTTATTATACAAGTCTGAGGAGTTCCTAGACCAGAACTTTGCTCCAAACCCATACAGCCCTGATACATCACCCACCCAAGCTCCGACCAATCGCATACACAAATCTTCACCCTCAGTCCATGGCAGCATCTAAACTGGATGAAGTATCCTTGACACCACACCTACAGACACACAAGCAGTACAATACGATACAAACTTGGCATAGCTTCAGCTGTTGGTAGGTCACAGTGGGACTGACTCTGACCATGTGGTAGCAGGCCAGTCTTTGAAAAATGGGACCTCATGGTGAGCATGTCAATACAGTGACTGATGATCAAGCATCACAGTATATGTGTAACTGTGTGTATGTGCTATATTGATTGACAACGTGTGTTTGTTTACTTGATTTCTTTCCCTTTGGCCTGTAAAAGTTGCATCATGAACATTCCACGATCAATATGTCATGTATGTGCTCACACACACACACACACACACGTGTCTTTGTAGGCTGTGGTTTTGAGAGAGGGAAGGTTTTGAATTATGAAAATCGAAGACCCTGTTCTTCAAATGTGGCGTCTTTAATTCAGTCTAACCTGCTGCAATAAGGCTAAAAATAATCCTGTTTATTCTCATCCTGCTAATGTGGCTCTTTAAAGAGCAGTTTCAGGATTTGTCTGTTAATCTCTGTGCCAGCAAATACAGGAGGTTTGTGGATTGGGATCCTTACCTTCATGCACTGGGACAATAATTCATGGTCATCATGGTCTTCTAATGTGTGTCCCTGCATTTGCTGCCATTGTTTACTTTTCACTGCTGTTAGATTAGATATGATGAGCAAGTTTAATGAAACCATGCTAAATTCTTTTAAGAGGCAGATTTAAATTCATAAACAATTTGCTGAATATGTTTTGCCCTCCAAATTACAAATTCAAAGTTTAATAAGTAACATTGTTGACCTTTAACAGTCAGATATTTGTCTCCAAGACTGCCTAGATCTCTTTTTTTTTTTGCCAAACTTTTATTTTGTGGAGGTTAATTGTGATACCAATGATGTCTCAAATCATATTTATATAAATATTTATAATTCTGATAAAGTAAGACATCGGTTTTTGAGCCAGTCTAAAAGAGCTTCAGTTAGGGAAACTTGTATAGTGTGTAAAAACATAGTAATACAGGAAGTGTGGGAAAAAAATAAATAAAAGCTTTAATAAAGCCAAAAAACTTGGGTAAGTAAAAGACCCTAAAGATGCTGCGTCCATCTTAACACCATTCACCTCCCATGGGACAATAAAACCCAGGTGAAGCCTAAATCTATTGATGTCAGTAAACCATAAAGGACTAAAACGCACCAGGACATCAGATGTATGCTGCAGGTTTAACAGCATTAAAGATAGGCCTAACACTTAAACCTTGCTGGCACCTGAATTTTGTAAAAATTATCTAACTTTTCAGTCTGAATATGATGTAAGGTCCTAATATTAATGTTGCAGTTCCAATATTCTTCCCTCACCCAGAACAGATACAGGACAGTTTAAATAGAGCTTTAAAAAGACTCCCTGTTTTCCACATATGAAGAACGGGGCCCTGTTTTATGACTTCATGTCTAAGTTGGTCTCAAAGTTAGTCTTAAGCATGTCTTGTCTTCCAAACTGATGCAAAAAAAAAAAAAAAAAAAAGGAAAGAAATCTCCCAAAAATGCCTGTTTGGCAGTGATATTTCAAATGTCTGTCTTTTTTCTCTTGCTTAAGCTCTCTGTCTCTCTTCTCTATTTGCACTGTGTCTGCAGTGGGTTAGTGCTGTGTAGGCCTATGCAGTCTTTGTGGTGCAGCTCCTCTATGCATGCCATATTTGTTGGTACAGTAGTTCTTTAAGATTTGTTTTGACATCGGAGATTGGAGTAGGAAAAAGCTCTCAGTGTCTTGAATTTGTCAATGCAAGTCAGTTTTATGATATCCATGTTCAAATGAAGTTTTAGTTTCCACTCTGAATGCTGTACACACTATCTCAGATGTTGAAGTTTGTGTGGCTACAGTTTGCATCTCAACGCACGGAGCCAAGACTGTCTGGCTGTCTGTTAAATGAACATATAAAATAGATGTAATTATTCTGTATGACTTGTCTTTCAATGTGTGTGTAAATAGGAATGGGATCTGGAGTTCAAAGAGGTTTTCATCCAATGATACACTTCCTCACAGCTCCATCTCTCTCTCTTTGCTCTTTACCCCTGCCAGCACTCTCAGTTCTCACCTGTTTGTTTGTTTCCCCTTCTCCTCCTCTTCCTCTTCTCCTTTCCTTTAATCTTAATTTGATCTCCTTTTCCTTCTCGACCACTCCCTTTTCTCCAGCTCACTCACAATCACATTAAATGTTAACAAGAAAGAAGTATAAAACAAGATTGGCCAGATAAGGGGGGATGGGGTCTTTACTATGCAAAAGACAGGAGGTGAAGAAGATGATGAGGAAAAGAGGCAACTTTTATAAAGCAAACTGAGGAAATGCTGTAACGGTACAATATTCATGTTTTGCATGCGCTGTCTTATCTGCGCGTGAGAAACACCTCCAGTATGATAACAACATTAAAACAAATTGTCATACCATTTCAGTAACTGTGGCTCCTGTGTTTTACTTTGAAAAGTTGTACATAACAAGCAGCAGATCCTTTATTGAGGAAAAATAACTTCTTCCATTGTGTACAAATATGTAAATACAAGTTAGACTTGAAAATAAAGTCAAAGTATATAAATATGAGGAAAATCTATTTAAAGTGGCAAAAGTGGCTGGTAGAGTTTTTTTTTTTTTTCATGACTGATTAATTTGCAAATTGTTTTTCTCAGTTATTTTTTTAATTGTTTTTGTGACTTGTGTGAGAACATGGTGGTGAAATTCTCATCACAGTTACCTGGAGGCTAAAATGACACCTTATTTGTTTGGTTTAAATGTTTTAAATCACAGGAAAAGGGTACAAATCCTTAACATTTTTGTATACAAATTGGAAATTCAGCTCTAAATAAAATAGTTGCCACTTGTTATTCAATTGGCAAAATAATTATTATATTCAGTATTAAGGTACTGCACTGTAGTTTTGCTTAGTGCAAAATATACGTACATACGTTTGGAACCACCAGGACTCTTCCTAGAGCTGGCCGCCCAGCCAAAATGAGCAAGCGGGGGAGAAGGGCCTTGGTCAGAGAGGTGACCAAGAACCCGATGGTCACTCTGACAGAGCTCCAGTGTTCCTCTGAGGAGATGGGAGAACCCTACAGAAGGACCACCATTTCTGCAGCCCTCCACCAGTCAGGCATTTATGGTAGAGTGGCCAGACAGAAGCCACTCCTCAGTAAAAAGACCACAACAGCCCGCTTGGACTTTGCTAGAAGGCACCTGAAGGACTCACAGACCAGGAGAAACAAAATTCTCTGGTTTGATGAAAGGAAGATCAAACTCTTTGGCCTGAATGCTAAGTACATCGACGTCCTTGATGAAAACCTGCTCCAGAGTGCTCGAGACCTTAGACTGTGGCGATGCTTCATCTTCCAGGAGTGGCTTCAGGACAAGTCTCTGAATGTCCTTGAGTGGCCCAGCCAGAGCCCACACTTGAACCCGATTGAACATCTTCGGAAAGACCTGAAAGTAGCTGTGTACTGATGCTGCCCATCCAACCTCACTGAGCTTGAGAGGATGTGCAAGGAAGAATGGGAGAAACTCCCCAAATCCAGGTGTGTCAAGCTTGTTGCATCATACACAAGAAGACTGGAGGCTGTATTCGCGGCCAAAGGTGCTTCAACCAAGTATTGAGTAAAGGGTGTGAATAATTATGTATATGCAACATTTGAGTGTCTTATTTTTAATAAATTTGCTAAATGTTCTAAAAAAAAGTTTTTTCACTTTGTCATTATGGGGTATTTTGTGTAGAATTTTTGAGGGAAAAAAGGAATTTAATCCATTTTGGAATAAGGCTGTAACATAACAAAATGTGGATAAAGTGAAGTGGTATGAATACTTTCCGAATGCACTGTATATAATAAAAATGCTATGTATGTATATAGGACATATAGTATATTCAGAATTAAAATAGTAATTTTCTCATTTATAGTTTTATTCAGGTGAAGATAAGGTAAGGTGAAGCTCCACATGAGATGGTTAATATATGCACCCATAGGCCTATGTACATATGTCCAATTTATGTGCACATATGTGCTCAAACAATGCTTGTTAGATATTAAGATTTTGATTTATTTTAAGATTTATGTACATTAAAAAGTTTTAAAATGTTCTAAATGTGTTCATATTTTACCAAAGTCCCCTTCATGTTGCAACCTAATATTAAAAATGGCTTACAACATGACACAGTCCGGCATTTCATGTTCATAACTCTAACCCTAACCCTAACTTCTAGGTTGAACCCTGCCATTGCTTTTGAGCATTAAAGCCCATATTTTACTTCTTAGAATCATAAAGTGTCTCATATGTTTATTAATTTATAATAACTTTTGTCCTTAAAGTTACATCTTGAAAATCTGCTATTTATGCACAAGCTTTTTCGTGAATCTGCCAGTGTTAGTGGACTCTACGTTTAAAGTTTCCAAGCCACGTGTCTGATTTCACCAATACATCGTTGAACTCTGAACCACCTACTTTGGATAAAGTTACTTTTAATTGTGTTGTGTGTCTAATAGTGGGTCAGGATTTAACCCACGTTTATTATTGTTGATTTAAATGTAGGTTAAATGACGATCTGCAGGGATTTTTGCACTCATTGAAAAGCCTAACTGGGTTGTTCCAATATGTTGTTGCTCAGTCTGTAGATGTTGTCCGTGCAGCTGCTGAACTGTTGGTCAACACAGTGCTGATCCAGATGAGGGCGGGTTTATCCTGCACAGCTGATCTCCCTACACTGTCCAGAGGAGCTGCTGCTGCTGTGTCCTTTTAAAGGATGTTGGCTTTTCTCCATTTTTTTCTTTCTTCCTTTCTTATTCTTGACAGAACAGCCTCATCCTCTGATCCTCAACTGCGGCCCCTGAAGTGGAAACATTCCAGCTCTGTAGAATTATGAAAGTAGCTTAAAAAAAACAAAACAGAAATGTTCCGTCCCTAAGCCCGCAC
This sequence comes from Echeneis naucrates, assembly GCF_900963305.1. Taxonomy (NCBI): domain Eukaryota; kingdom Metazoa; phylum Chordata; class Actinopteri; order Carangiformes; family Echeneidae; genus Echeneis; species Echeneis naucrates. The sequence goes on from NC_042511.1 coordinate 21,187,886, forward strand.
GGTTATCCACCCACGGGAGTTCAGCGCAGGTTGCGGAAGATGCGCACAATATCTTCGTCTCCGTCACTTTCAGCTGGCTGGACGTGCTCAGAGAAAAGACACAGAGGAGAAGTTTCCAACAGAGTCTGAGGAAGACGAGGCCGACATGAGGCTGTGCAACCGGGGAGTGATGATGCTGCTGACCACGGCGGGGGCTTTCTGCGCCTTCAGCCTCATGACCATCGCCGTCGGCACCGACTACTGGCTGTACTCCCGGGGGATGTGCCGCTCCAAAAGCCTGAGCGACAACGACACGGTGCGGAAGAACGAGGAGGTCCTGACCCATTCCGGCCTGTGGAGGACCTGCTGCACCGAGGGTACAACACACAACACACCACAAAAACCTCCACAACTCTGAGGGCAGCAGGAGAGTAGACTGCACCACAAGTGTTACTGTCATACAGTCCATGCTGAAGAACCCAAAACAGGCGACCAGAGGTCTGACACACACATCAGGCCTTTAATGAACCCTCTTCATGTCTACAGGCTAATAACACAGTGACAGCCTACATGTCAATCATATTATAAGATTATTGTTTTCAGTATTGGGGAGCATTGCCTTTCTAGCATTTCTATAGTCACAACCAAATTTAGGATGTTAATATTTCCATTTAGTCCATGACTCAAGTGCTCAGAGTTGTATACTGCATTATTAAAAACTACACATAAACAACTAAAACTGACTTAAGTACAAGTGAATAGTGGTAAAATGTACATTCAGTATCAAAAGTATTTGATGCAGAAAAATGCCCCCTGACAGTGTATTGTAAGTGCAATTTTCTTCTGCGCATCCCACAGTGTGGGATTGTTTTAAAACAATTGCATTCCCTGCCCATTTCATTAGTGGCAATGTGTTTTGTTGAAAAATAATTACTAACAATGGATGAAATGCAGCCGACATAAGTCTATCTATGTATGTTTTCATGTAACACTTACAGACTTAGAGACATGGAAGTATTCAAATAATAATTTCTACACTAAAATTTAAGCATGGAATTAAGAGAAACAGTGTTGACCCAAGTGTTTTACAAATATAACTTGTTTAAAAGAAATCTATACCTGCTTCAATGTTAAATACGAAAAGTAAAATTTATTTCAATAACACTTTTTAAAAGCAGACGTACACTTCACATATGTACGTAGAAATAAAGGCTAGCCCCTCCAGCTAGCCTTTAAGCTAAAAACAAAATTATCTCTACAAGGACAGACTGATTTGTTAAGCACAAAGTATCTTCTGCAGCACATCCAATTAACTTTTTGATTGGTAGCATGGTCCAAGAAGGTGCAATGAGGGAGGGAAAGGAGTTTAAGACCTGGTTGTATGTTATAGTGAAATTACATTTTCATTTATTCATTCCTTTTTAACAGCACCTCTCTTTTTCCTTTGCCATATCCCCATTTTGATTTGTTTGTTAATCCTCTGAAGCCCTTCCAAACTCCTGCAGCTCAAAAACGGTTTAATGGAAAAGTAACAAAGTGTTCAGAGGACATCAATACCTCAACAATTCATCTGTGTGTGTGTGTGTGTGGGTGTGTCAATGTCTCCTTATCAGAGGAAGCCACCTACAGACAGACAGAAAGAACGATGGGAAGCTGAAAGTTGTCTGAACGTTATGCTCCATCATTATAATGATGGTGACAGTATTGGTTTGTCTGGTTCGCTGTAAAGACACACTATGAAAAATACAGTCTCTTTATTAATAACAAAGATGAAGAGCTTAGTCATTCTCATGTAAAGCAATGATAACATTATCCTTCGGAGTAACAGAGTGATGGCAGAAAGGAAAGGGTCCCAGTTTCACATGGGACCTGATCTCTCCTCACAATAATTTGAATAAATGCCTTCCCTCTCTCTCTGACCTGTTCATTGTGGCCGAATTGTAGCTACCCAATGAGTTTGGTTGCCACGGAGACTGAGTCACACCATCAATACTGTTCAATCAGTGCAGCACATAGGGACACATTCATCAATATATCCCCCTGTGTGCAAATATACAAAGGCACTACATGACTAAAGGATAAAGGGAAACATCCAGTTGGGCCAATTTCTGAATCATTGCAGGTTGGGGGTCAGCTTTGAAGTGTGTCAGAGCCTTTGCAGCTGATTAGAGTGACAGTCAGTGTGCCAAGTGATCCAAGGGACAGTTTATGGTTGATAATATTTTCATTCACTTAAAAAATGAGAAAATATAGAGCAGCAGAGTGGGTGATGACGCAGCTCTGAAGCTTCTTTAGCCCACGAGCTTGTGTCAATGAAGATCTCACATGTTGTCTGATGACATCCAAAATGGTGCTTCAGAAAGCACTTAATTCCTAGTTTGTTATCAATGGAACAGTATTATTAATTCACTGTAAGCTCCTGCTCGGTGGGCAGCACATGGCATAGTGGTTAGCGCTGTCGCCCCCATAATAAGAAGCTCGCGGGTTTGGTTCCCGACCTGCGTCCTTTCTGTGCAGAGTTTGTATGTACTCCCTGTGCCTGTTCCTCTGGGTATTCCAGTTTCCTCCCACCATCTAAGGACAAGGCCAAGGCCAAGCAGCGGGGGAAATATCTCCTTGCTTGGCCAATCCAGCCATGAAAAGCACCAACTGCTACATCGCCACGTGTCTTCCACAGCGTGGAGAAGGGGTGCACGGTTTGTGGATTTCGGTCATACTCTTTCCATCTCCAGGCAGAAAGATATTCCTCGATAGGATTGAGGAATGCGTAGGTGGGCAGTGAACCAGTTACGAACCAGAGCAGCCCAGTGGAAACTTACGTTGTCCTGGATGACAACGTACCTGAGCTACTCTGGAAGAATGAGTGTGTTGTGTAGGGTGTACAGGAATGTGATCAGATGGGCAGTGTTGTAGGGGGCAAGGGTAGCACGGTGATGGATGACGCTGTGGTGCTTAATTGATGCACACATTGTGATGCTCCCTGGCCAGAGACTTCAATGATGGCACACTGGCTGATGTATGGTGAAATACTAAAATACTGTCAATACTGTGTAGGAATACATTTCCCAAATACTTGACACATACTTTATTTTCCAGTCCAGTAGTACAGTCCAAAGGCAATACTGTACTACTGTAGTCATTGAGTAATGTATTGATATATATGAGTCAGTGTACATAGTAAGGGCAGTAACTTTAGAATGACAGTGTTTTAGAACTGCAATTTGAGCAGGAATTGCGCTTGTAGTTTCGCAGAATTGGTTCAGGGGGATGGCGCATAAGTTACATGTTGTGGTCATTGTGTCCCGAGTACCAGAAAATGGGTGTAGAAAATTGAGAAAAACTGTGATGTGTCAGCTTAAGCATCAGAACCGTGACTTTAAGTGACGAGGTGGCTGAGTGGCTAAGGTGATGGACTGCTAACCCATGGGTTCAAATCCCATCCTCGTCAGGTTGGCTGTTTCTTCCTAGTTAAATTTCCTTAGTGTAGGATAATTCAAGGTGAAAATATGAATGTGAAATAAAACAAAATGTAATAAGTGCACTGGGTTAAAGTGAGTTCAAAACGTTGTCCAACAGCTAAAGTGGTGTAGTTATTAAAAGGATGTACTTTTATGTTTTTGTCTTTCTACAGGAACGCTTCAGGGTGTTTGTAAAGACATTGATCATTTTCCTGAAGATGCAGACTATGAGCAGGATGCTGCAGAGTATTTACTGCGTGGGTAACATATATAAGACATATAACTGTGAGATCCATAGGGTATAAATTGTATTTTCCATGATTGGAAAACAGTTGTTTTAAATCTTTCTATTCTTTCTATTGCCAAAACTTAATTTGGACAGCTTCTCAAAAATCTGACAGACACTGCTATCTTGACCTACATTTTAATATTTCATTTCGGCAAACAAAACCTTAATCAGTGTATCCCAACCAATCAGACTCCAGAATTTATATTTGCCATCATATTAAACAATGATAATGTTGGAAATGACTCATTTTGTTTTCCTCTCCCTCCTCTCTCAGGAGCCGTACGAGCCTCCAGCCTCTTCCCCATTCTCAGCGTGGGGTTGTTATTTCTCGGAGGTGTGTGTGTTGCTGCCAGTGAGTTCTACAAGTCACGCTACAACGTCATACTCAGCGCGGGTATACTCTTTGTCTCTGCAGGTCAGAAACAACATTTATATCTCAACACCAGCTGTCTTTTTGTGCTTTAGACATGTTCATTATAGAATTCCCAAGCCCAAAGCTCATGTGTGGAAGAAGTTCAAACAATTGTGGGTTGTTTGCAATGGCAGGAGGGTTTCAAAATTCCTCCACTTTTATACAACACTTTGTTGGTTTGCACCTGCCTCTGACATATATGTTGTGCTTTAATTGGGCATATTTTGGTTTTTATGCTCCAAGCTAATGGAACAATTTCAATAAGGACCGAGGGGTACGATCTGTGAAGTACTTTAATTGTGCTACTTTTACGGAAGTTACAATACAAATTAAATTTGATTAACTGGCAATGTCCTTCCTGTTCATTCCTCTCAGGTCTCAGTAACATCATTGGCATCATTGTGTACATATCAGCCAACTCAGGTGACCCCAGCCAGAGTGACAACAAGAAGAGCTACTCCTATGGCTGGTCTTTTTATTTTGGGGCTTTGTCCTTTGTGCTGGCTGAGATGGTGGGCGTCCTTGCTGTGCACGTGTTCATAGAAAAGCACAGGCAGCTGCGCACTAAAGGCCGACCCTCAGTTGTAAAGCTGCCCATCTCCCGCAGCTCATCTTACTACCGCAACCGGTACTACCAGAACCGCTGCCGTCGAAACAGTTACAGGAGCAACCACAGTGCAGGAGACTCAACCTCACATTCTTTCCAAGCATCCCTGGTGCAAGACAGAGAGCTGTCCCTGTCCAATGATTCCAAAGTCACCAGCATGGCAGGTTTACCAGCACCAGTGACAGTGAGGTCAGAGTTCATGCTTTATGCCCTAACACCGCCAATCAAAGACGGTAAGATCAACATGGCTGTGGATGATTTAACTACAGCGGCTGCTCACAACAACACAGAGATGCTGCCTGGAAACTGTGCTACAAATAGAAGGACCACTCCTGTTTGAGGAGACAGATACTAGGAGAGGCCGATGTACAGTAATAGAAAAAAAGACAGCCGTCAGTGTGAGAGAATTAAATCATAGACAATCCTCTCACCTCCATGTAAAAAAAAAAAACAAAGACTGGAGTGATGTTGGGGAACATCAACTAATCTATTCATTTTTATTTTATTTTATTTTTTGATCAACTGTTTGGTTGGTGGGCAGCATGGCAATTAGTGCTGTCACCCCACAATAAGAAGGTCGCAGGTTCGGTTCCCGGCTTGGGTCTTTTCTGTGCAGTTTCCTCCCACTGTCCAAAGACTTGCAAGTATAGGTTAACTGGAGACTATAAATTGACCGTAGGTGTGAATGTGAGCGTGAGTGGTTGTTTGTCTCTGTTTGTCCTTGAATGTTGGCCCTGCGATGGACTGGCGACCTGTCCAGGGTGTACCCTGCCCCTCGCCGGATGTGAGCTGGGATTGGCTCCAGCAGCCCTGCGACCCAGATACAGATAAAAGCGGATGAAGATGAGTGAGTGAGTGTTTGGTTGTTGAAATGTCTAAAAAATCCCCATCACAATTTCCTAAAGCCCATTGTGACTTCTCCATATTGTTTGTTTTCTCAAAAGATCAAAATCTTCTTCCCCTGATAATGTTGTATAGAATTCAATCAAATAGCAAAATTATTAAATGATCAACTGAATATGACCTGTCCAGGGTGTACCCCGCCCCTTGCCTCAGATTGACTCCAGCAGCCCCGCGACCCAGAAATGGAAAAGTGGTAGAAGATGGATGGATGAATGGATGGATCGATCAACTGAATATTTTCTGTGGATCAAGTATCATTTAAGGTTTAGACTGAAGCTCTTTCATTTGCTTTTGACAATCTCTGAGAAAAAGTGAAAATCCTGAGATAGGCAACTGTTGTGGTTTTTGTTGTTTTGCCATGCTATTATACTAGCTATATCAGATTTATTATTTGATGACCGCAGTCTTAAGTGCCTGAGGTACATAACCCAGAAATAAAGTCAGATTAATCAAATCTAGAATGAACGGCTCAATTAAATAAAAGATCTCTTTAAAGAGGCTAGTTGGTACTGGGTCTAATAGACAGGTTGACGGTCTGGATGATGAAACCATAGAAGCTAGCTCTGAGAGATTCAGAGGTGAGAATGATTCCAGATGTAAAAGAGGCGTCGCAGCTGATTCAGGAGTTGCTGTATTCAGTAGGGGATTTTTATCTAACATAGGCAAGAGCTGATAAATTCTTTCTCTTATCGTGATAATTTTATCTGTAAAAAAGTTAATAAAATCATCACTGCTTAGAGCTAAGGGGATCACTGTTTCAACTGAGCTATGGCTCTCTGTCAGCCTGGCTACAGTGCTGAAGAGAAACCTGGGGTTGTTCTTGTTTTCTTCTATGAGTGCTGAGTAATATGAACTTCTAGCACTGCGGAGAGCTTTTTTATATGTTTTTAGGCTATCTTTCCAGGCCCTGTGAGACTCTTCTGACTTACTGGAACGCCAGTTTCTTTCTAATTTCCTTGATGTCTGCTTTAAGGCACGGATTTGGTAATTATACCAGGGAGCCAGCCTCCTCAGATTGAATACTTTCTTTTTGAGAGGGGCGGCATTGTTGAGATTCAAATGCAGTGTGGCCATAGCGCTAGTCACAAGGTCATCAACCTGCATATGGGAGAAATCCTCATTTGAATTTAGATATGGCATTGTTGGGAATGATGACCAAATGTTCTCTTTAAATTTAGCCACAGCAGCTTCAGATAAACATCTTCTATAGCTGAATTTATTCCTCAATGCTGTGGAGCCCATTAAAGTAAACTCAAATGTAATAAGGTAATGGTCAGACAGGAGAGAATTTTGGGGAAGAATTCTTAGCTTGTCAATTTCAATGCCATATGTTAGAACAAGATCAAGGATATGATTGTAGAAGTGAGTGGGTTCATTCACATACTGGGAAAAGCTAATTGAGTCTAGTAGGGAAAGAAACCTAGAACTAAGGCTGTCGCTTTCTACATCAACATGTATATTGAAATCTCCCAGGATAATGATTTTATCTGTACTGAGTACTAACTCTGATATAAACTCAGAAAACTCTGATAGGAATTCTGAGTACGGACGAGGTGGACGGTATACTGTAACTAACAGAACTGGTTTTTCACCTTTCCAGTCTAAGTGGGAAAGACAAAGAGTGAGGCTTTCAAAAGACCTGCAGCCAGATTTTGGTCTAAGGTTGATTAATAGGCTTGACTGAAATATTGCAGCCACCCCACCTCCTCGACCTATATCTGCAGTATATTGGTAGTGTGTAAAAATGAGTGTGTATAAAAATAGTAAATGTATGTACAGTCATGCCGAGGGAGACAGAGAAATTAACAGTGTTCATTAAAACAAAGAATAGCCAGAAAAAACAAAAAACCCAAACACACATCTACATGTGGGTTTCACATAATTGTGGCTTGTCCTGGTTTTTGTGAAAACCAGGACAAAATCGAAACCCCATTGAATGCATTAAAGAGAGCCATTTGTCTATCAGTGTCTTGTGTAATTATCTGTCCTCTGCCCTCATGGTTGTGCCACTGATCCTCTGTTTACATCAAATATAGCTTATAAATAACCAGTGTCTCTCAAAATGTGCTTTGGAGAGAAGAAAGTAATTCAAGGTGTAGGCTTACTTCTTTTGTGTCGTACAGGCCACATCTCAGGTGGCTTTGTTTGCATGAGAGGGAATATTCAAAGGTATGTCCTTGAATATGTGGGCAGAAATAAAAGTGCAAACAATTTATCAAAAACAATGGATGCCCATGCACCAAGAAACATTAAGACCTTAGCGTGTGAACATGCATGATTAAAATTCTTTAAATACGATGACAGGCAGACTGCAAAAGTTGATGTGTTACCATGGCAGCAGCAAACATTTGAGTTGTTCTACTGCATTCGGATCAAGTGACCACACTCAGGTACAGTGAACTCAATGCCATACTCATCAAGCTGGAGTGGTGTGACTTCTGCTTTGTGTTGCAGCTCATTGTCATGTTGGAAGTGGCCATACTAGGGGGGATATGGTCAGCAGCAACACACTGTGTCATTCAAAAACCAAAAACTGTGACTGATTGGTATTTAGTGACCTAAAGGGCACTGAGACTTTTTAGTCTGTATAATTTACCAAACCAATAAACACTAACAAAGACCAACCTCATTGATCACCTGTGTTAGAACAACAATAAAATAAGTACTAAGTAATTTTTTTGTATATTATTTATTTATTTTTAGGGGGTGGGGGCAGGGGGTACCAGGCTCTGGGTGGAGTGTAGAGAGAGAGAAAGAAAGAGAGAATTGGTGGAGAGGTCAGTGATCTTGTTCAGAGGTCAGTGTGATGTTGGATCTTTTTAGCTCCTTTTGAAGAGCTGGCAGAATCATTTCCACATGGATTCCACATTTCTTTGTTTTTTCTCAGCCTCTTCAACCTGTTCTTCCAGATTTATTAATTTGCTCATCAGGTCATCTGCAGATTCAGCTCTGACTTCATCCTGGTCTTTCACAGCCTGATTGAGGACCTCATCAGACTCCTGGACATGAGACTTTTCTTCACTCTGCTGGTTCTCCAGGTCTTCCTGTGTCTTCATCAATGCTGCCTTGAGCATAGAGGTTTCCTACAGATAAGTCTGGAAGATGTCTGCTCTTGTTCAGCCAGGAGATGAGACCTCTCTCCTTCCCACTGGCACCTTGATTTTAGTAGGTCACCTGTGATGGTGGCAATTGCAGAGTGGACTGTGGTTGTTTTCTTCAGCTGAATGGCCAGACGTGTCTCGAACTCTGCTGTGTTTTCTTTTTCAGCTTTTTCAGCCAGCCTCTTTTTCTTCTTTTTCCTTTTTGGACAGTGCACCACACAGGGCCTCCTTTTCCTGATTTGCTAATTGTGTGTGATGCTTGATAATTTTTTTCATAGTGTCTATGTGGGCTTCCAAGAAAAACCTATCCTTTACCAGCTCTTCTATGGTCTCATTTGGCAGTTTCTTAGGAGTTGGGAGGAGACCCTGTTTTTGTCCCATCTGTGGTGGTCTCAGATCCAACACTGGGATTGCAGACAGGAACCTGTTGTTGCTGAAATTTCACAGCCTGCTGTGGTTTGGTATTAACTGCAGGTTGGACTTAGGTGGTTACTGTCAGCTGTTGTGAGGGCTGGAGTAGAGACTGGACCTGGGAAATAGCTGCAGGCTGTGGTGTAGTCTGGACTGGAGGATGGACCTGGGAAATAGCGGCAAGCTGTGGTCTTAATTTATATCTAGGCTGGGCCTGGAAAGGAGCTCCACGCTGTGGTGTAGCCTGGTATCCAGGGTGGACTTGGAAAGGAGCTACATGCTGTGGTGTAGCCTGGCATCCAGGCTGGAGTTGTTGCTGGTTGCAGACATTAATTCAGCAGGTGATGCTCCTTGGTCCTTGAAAGTGGCCACTCCATTGTTTTTGGTGGTTGTTTTTTCCCAGTCTTTGGTTGTTCATATTTCTAGGATTTTGTCTTTTACTGTGGTCTTGTGTTAGTGGGTTAATTTGGCTTCGGTAGAATAAGTGACCTGACTTTGTCTCCGCAAAGACAGCTTGGGGTAATGACAGTGGTATTGTTGTTGATACCTTTTTAGGCTGTGTTACAGCAGGAACAGCAGTTGCCTGCCTGTTCTTGCATTTTTGTGGCAGCTTGTGTGTTTGTCTCTACACACTGTGTTTCAGTTGAAACAGTCGTGTTAACACCTTCATGGACCATGGTCTGGAGGCTCTGGACGGGTTCTTCACTTTGCTTTGCTGCACTTGTATTCATTTTCAGAAGATTTCTGTTCCCAATGGTTGACTCTGAAATGACTTTGGAAACTGATTAATTCTGTAATGGGGCGGCCTACTTACTGATATGAAAATGTGACATCATAGATCAAAGGCACAGGTAATGATGTCAGGAAGCAAATTAAATACTGATGCCATACATTGTAGGGGAAATGATGATGTCATGTGTACAGGATGGCGATGGTGTCCTTGTAAGGAAAATCACCAGGTGCATTATGGGATATATCAGGGCCCTCCTAGTTTTCTTATACAGTTTGAGACAAATATGGTAAAGACGCCTAAGTTTCTAGTGGACAGTTTCTAAGATGGTTCCATTTGAAGAAGCTGACTTTCCCTGTGAGATCACTGTCTCTTTGGAATGTCACATTAAATTTCAATACTGTTGTTCTGGCCAGTATTCACACTATTAGTGATCATTTAAGATGTTCAACTTTTCATCTTTAATTTGATCGCCCATTCTATAGCACACCATCAAATACTTAGTGAACAGTTTATTCATGTTGAGTTGGACTCATGATCTGATAATGTCTGAGTTTTAAAATGTATGGTAAGTTATCATAATGGCACTAGTCAGTTTTGAAAGACTTGTACAACCCACTTAAAAATTGGTGGTTTTATGTATAACTCTTCTGCACATATAATGTAATAAACATGTTATTTTAGCATGGCATTTGATACAATTATCCTGAATAATTGTATCAGGAATGAACATCAGGATGTTTAAGGTGTCCTTAATATTAATAAGTTAGGTTAATATAAAGTTGGAGTTTCCTGTTTCACTCTATCAGACACAAATAGCCCAGGTTGAGTCAAGTTGTTTTGTTATCTTTTCTACATTTTTCAGCAGTTGGTAAATGCTTTGAGGCAACAACCACGGTGTTGTCCAGCGTGATTGGGGGACTGGGGGTTGGATTCAAGACTTGAGGCCTGAGTCGGGACTCCATCTCCACTCCCACCAGTAAGAACTGTCCATCACCTAGGATCATGATGAGTGAAAGAAAACTGAGGAAAATATGAGCTCAAAGGCACAAGGAGTTGTGTACAACTAAATGGGAATTAAAGCTGTAGCTATTCTTTTTGTTTCAGCCAGACTTTTATTGCTGAATAATAATAATAATTAAATAAAAAACCCAAGACAAGTGTGTATGTGTCGATCATTCTTTTTGTAAAGTCAGTGATATTTACAGTTAAAGATTTATTAGTTATTCAGTGTCACTTAATACATCTTGATAACATTATCTTCACTCTCAAACCAGGGCATCATTAATAGGTGTGGTGACTCCAGACCTTGTGATCTGTTTTACAGGTAAATGCCACAGGCTGATTTAAAACCTGGTTACACTTGCATGAGTTAGGTTATTAATAAAGGTTTTGTTAACGCAAACATACAAAGTCATTAATATGCACGTTAACAGTTTGAAAAAAAAAAAAAGACCTGGAGAAATTTTCAAATAAAACATTTTATAAAGAGCAAAAATGAAGTCCTAATAGCTTCCTTACTTTTTGAATCTGGAGTCCCCCCCCCCCCGCCCCCTTATTCCGCGGTGTTAAGATGTTTTAATAAAATGACTCTCTGTCAGTTGGATCATGATGGTAAAGCTTTGGCAGCGGTGGGATTCGAACCCACGCCTCCGAAGAGACTGGAGCCTTAATCCAGCGCCTTGGACCGCTCGGCCACGCTACCACGCTGCCGTTGAAGGCTATTTTAATAAATACAATAAAATTAAGCATGGCTACATTTAATACGGCTCTTTGTAAACTGCTCCTGCTGTAACAAGTCCAGATAAAATTGGTCCGTCTTGTAACACGATCAAATGCTGAACGGAAAGTTTAATTGTGCAGAGTTGGTCTCAATATAACACAGGTAGTCGTTAGGACGGTTTCCTTGGTGATGCTTGAAGGACTGTTTAAAAAAAAAATTGAGCAGAAAACTAAATTAATTCACAAATAGTTTAAGAAAAAAAGACGGATTTTCAATGAAAAACATCAACACAAGGCTTTATTAGCTCTTTTTTATTTTAATTTGTTGTAATGAGGAGTTTAATGCGATTTAAAATGACTACATTTTGCTTTGTGCGTGTGATGGATTCCTGTCATGGACGGTAAATTATTTTGGTATAATTCTGTATTTTTAGCTATCGCCCTCCATGCAAGTTAGCCGGATAGCATGAACGGAAGGTAAGGTGTTAACGGAGAGAGAGAGAGAGTTAATTAAAAACAGACTACAAAAAGTCCTTAATGAGAGTGGATAAATAATTAGGGGAAGAATAAAAAAAAGTATAGATATCCTCAACCAAGTGACAAGGCGATCAGTGGCATCACACACGCTTTCAGAGAAGCTTGGTTCGCGTTCCTTTACTTATCACAATAGCGTGCATAGAACCAAGTCTGTCGTCCTCGCCTGGCTCGTCCCGCTGCAGCTGGTCCGTCTACTCCCTCTTCTCGAATATACCTCTCCTCCAGTTCATCGGTGTTCCCCCCACAGCAGTCCCCGTCCCCTGCCAACCGCCACAGATGCCCCGTGGGGCAAAACCTCTCTGCGTCTCCGTTCCTCTTCCCCGTGATTGTTCTCCCGGTTCACCTGTCACTAAAATAGTTATGTACACAACACAATGAAACCATGCAAAACTATAAGATCGAGTGTGACCGTTCAAATTATCCCACCATGACACTTAAAGTCGGGCTGATAGTTGAAAATGGTGGGATAGCTGGCCCTTGGTTCCAGTATTAATTTATTTTGTAGTTACCGATTTAACTGGTAGCTGCTTGAGGATATTAGCAAAGATAACTTACTGTGTGTGGAAATTCCCCCCTACATAGCAAAACATGTTTACCAGTGTTAGCTTGTAAAACTGAGCTGCAGTAATGTTTTATTTAATGTCTGTTTTTCTTTTTTAATGGATTTAAATATTATTTCGTGTACTTTTTTATATAAAAAAGTCACTTACATTTAGTTTACTGACAAGAGAAATATGAGACAGAAACATGACTAATGTGGTGCCGCTCTCTGTTTATTTTACAATATGGAATAAAGACAAGGAAAATTAAAGCCACGCTGAATATTTATTCAAGTGTTCAACAAAACCTTGACTCTCACAAGGCTGTGTCAGGTCCAAATTGGATATCAACCCATGAGAAAGTTTGTGAACTCTGATGTCTGGCCTGAAAGAGACTCATTTTCTACTTCCTTTCTGTTTCAAGGTTGCAGGGGTTGCTGGAGCCAATCCCAGCCAATGTTGGGGCTATGAGAGTTCCCCAGTCCATCACGTAGAGACAGATTGAAACGATCAGCCATTGAGTTACCCATCAACATAGAAGTGAATGTCTTTGGACTGTGGGACAAAAACCCACGCAAGCACTGGGAGAAAATGCAAACTCCACCCCGGCCAGGAATTGAACGCACATTCTTCATGCTTTGAGGTAACAGTGCTAAACACTATGCCGCTTTTTGGTAACACATTTACCTTTAATGTTTGTCAGTGGTAAGCAGTGGGAAATCTTTTTAAAGATGTGACTTCTTGTTGGTAGAAACATGATGATAAAACCCTGGCTGCAGTGGGATTCAAACCCAGTACACATATTTTTTTTAAACTGAACATGTGTCAGTCAATTGCTCCTCTTTGTTGACTAACCAAATCAAACTGTCTAAGTTTTCAGATATTTTTTTATTTGAACTTGTCTTTTGTAACACTGCTTAGTAGGCAATGATTTTTTTGTGCTTTCTTGTTAGTATTAATATGCTGATAAAGCTTTGGCAATGGTGAGACATGATAAGAAGGCTGTTACTTAAACTCTTATTATGGAGACTTCTCTTGGCACCACAAAGAAAAATTGTCCTTGGAAATGTTGGACATATTTGACATGAAATCCAATCACATTCCCTCCTGAAAAATCCATCAACCAATCGCTTGAATTCTTCAACATTGCCAACATTTAGACCAATCACAGCAGGGAATGTTGGAGCAGAAAGGTACAAATATTTTTTAAGGGGCTGTGCATGTGTATGTCTTGATGTAGTGAATCAATCAAGCCACCTAAAATGTCAATAATGATGGTTTTACCCTTTCTATTGGAGGACATATACTTTAATGACGATCAGGATTTGAAGCACTTAGTAACGTGTTTGAATATCCACTAGATCATGCAAACTACAAGTGCTCCATTTCTCTCTCTTGGAGAAAAAAGCTCTACACACCTGTTTTTTCATTCATTCAAACAAAAGGCATATATTTCACCAAAGGCACAGTCACCAAAACCCAAATCTCACAAGGCCATGTCAGACTCAAATGTCACACCTGAGAAAGTTTGCAAACTTCTGCGTCTCACCTGTAAGAGATTTCCTGGGCTGAAGAGGGGGTATTTGTCGTAATATGTTTAGCTTGAATGTTCGACAGTGGTAAACAGTGGGAGGTAACTTTATGTTGGAATGAGCATAATTATAAAATTTTGGCAAAGGCGGGATTCAAACCCACGCCCCCGAAGAGACTGGAGCCTTGAGAGGGGGAGAAGGAAAAATCAAGAAAAAGAGGGAAATAAGGGGAAAAAATTAGAAGGAAAGAAAAAAGTGAGTATTTAATATCCATACTTTTTTGGTGGATGTATTTCTAGCTGCCTGAAGACAAGTAGGAAGTTTTTGATGCTTTGGATGTGCCATGAATGGGATTCGAACCCACAACCTGTGGAAATTTGTGATTTTGCATCTGCATCAAATCCTTAAAATATCTAATTACATGCAAGGATTGTTTGGCATCTTTTACAAATGTTAATTCTTTCATGTAAAGAAATAATGTCAATAATTTCATTGACATATTTCTATATATATATATATATATTTTTTTTTTTTTCTTTAGTGTAATCATTCTTTTTTTCCCTCTCTCTCACTTACCTGAAGAAAAGGACTGCCCACTGCAAGGGGTTCATCGCATGACTTGGGTACCAGATTCTTGTATTGCTGACCCTCATTCTGAAAGTTCTCTTCATCAACATCAAAGACCACCACCCATATTTAACACAAATGGTAATTCCTCCTTTAAGCATGTTTCTTTTTCCTCTGTTAGTTTTTTTGCAACTGTCTGTTTATCCTAATTAACATGTGAACAATATACCATGTTACTGGGAGTGAGTGTCGCCATCATCATCATTATATTAATCACTATTGTTATTGTTTTTATTAGTAGTAGTAGTATTATTGCTTTTGTTGTTGTGGTGGTGGTGGTTGTGCTGTTTTTCACAAACTGTCAATAAAAACACTGGTTGTAAATTGCACTCCACTCGGTTAATTTTTTTCACAGAAACAAACACTTTCGAATAATGTAATTAAAACACAACACATATCTTTTTACACATTTAACATGAAATACACAAAAAATATAAATTATTTTATAAACAAATTTTAGAACTATTTACAATAGAACTACTATCTACAATTATAAACTATTTACAAATCATTTTACAATATGACCTTGATTATTATTGAGAGAATTTTCTCCTCATTTCCTCCAGCCACTGGTCTTTTGGCTGGGATTCAGTAACCGGACAATACACCCTGCCACGGTACTGGCAGTGCGGAACTGCCCACACTTCTTGCAAGTGTTTCCCTCAACAGTTCATCTGTATGGCCTCTTTGGGGCAGTCCCAGCTTCCACTGTGGAAGGCATACTTGCTTGTGGGCTGCTGCCCTGAACAGCTGCCGCAGGAAGGACTAACTGTAACACTCCTGCTGGTGTGATGACCTGAGGTGCAAGAAATGGTCCTGATGCTGGGGGCGGTGCAAGCACCTGCCTGGTCACTGGGCACCTTGGCATGATGGGACGTGGACGCTGAGTAGAGGCTGTCTGCCTCTGCTGTGCCTGCCCTGCCGTGCAATCTGTCAGCCTGTACTGATGTTCCTCTTTTGGCTGCATGGGTTGATCGGGAAGTTCTCTTGCCTCCTGAAGAGGCTGTGCAGAATCAGGGAGGGCTGGAGGTAATGCAGTGCCCTGGAGCAGCATCGAGAGCCCCTGCCTCTTTTGCCCGCTGTTGTACCACTGGATGAGGGTGTTTTGATTTACTTCAAACAGCTGAATGTCTGTCCCCTGCATCACCATAGCATTCCCAACCACAAGCTGTCTGATCCTACGAAAGTCCCTAAGAATTAAGGACCACCTCAAATCGGTTGACTCAGTGGGCTTGGATGGAGATCACAGAGTCTTATAAACATGTTCTCTACCAACCAGTCAGGCCACTGGGCAGATGGACTACTTGCACCTAATGAGCAACGGGTGGTGCTCTTCACACCAGATATCTTTGAGGGCTTCTTTGGCGTCCTAAACCGGCCACTAAAAAGACTGTTCTACTGCTTATCACCTTCATCCAGGGCCTGCCACAGTGGTATAAATGTGTCCACCTGCTGGTTGCTGAGACAGAAAGTGGTCTGATCTCAAAGTTCCACAACGTGCTTTGCCAAGCTGTCCATATGCTGGTACCCAAGGATGTTATTTCATCAACAGCCAGTGCAAACGATTAATAAGTTATGTCAATGTGAATGTTTCACTAACACTGAACTTAAATGTCAAACGACTGATGTTGTGGATTTAATGAAATATGTAAAAATATGTACTCAAAAATAATTAAGCGCTAAGCTCATGTTTATATTCCTGTGTTCTCAAATGGACACACTGATACTTACCATTCATTTATCTTCAGCTTGAATATCAACTCCAGCTACAGAAGAGGAAGTGTAGGGCAGGGTGCTGGAAGCCAGAGTGGAGAGTGCAGTATCTGCTCCGGCCGACTGGTCAGGCACTGCAGGATATGTACCCTGATTCAGAGGAGACAGCTCAGCTCATTGAGGAGCATGATGTGAAGGATGACATGGAGGAAGATGAGGGTTTCATTGATAATCTAGATGATTTCACAGTGCTGGAGGTCCTTCATGCCCCCAGCATAACCACACTGGCTCCTAGTACATCCAAACTGGTTTCCGGCACATCCACTCTTTTCGGACCTATGGTGAGCCTGAGAGAGCCAAAGAACATCAGAAAACGATAATTTACATCTACAGTGAATGCCTTATTTATATATAACAATGTGGCAAACTCATCACTTGTTTCTGCCTGCATAATATCTACAGATTTACATGTAGTCCTCTAACCACTGAAGTGGTTTTTACAGCCTACCACCCCTTTTTTCAAATCAGTTTTATTTTGCTGATGTAATGTTTGGGGCGTTGTTCTATACAGCCTCGTACACTAAATGATTTATAAGACTATAGAACAGATCACCGATCCCCTCTATGAGTACTGATTACCCTATAACATATTCTTTCAATTAGCTGCGTTAGTAGTTAATTGGCAATAAACATATAACAACGTGTATAAAACCCAGCATTCAATTTTAACTGTTGAAACAGTTTTGGGGAAATAAGCAGATAAATGCCTAGATATGTATCACTTGGCCAGTTAGTTTGTTCAAAGAAGATTTTTTCGGTTTGTTGAGTGGTCGTAGGGTCTGTAAGATAATTTATGGTGTAATCAACCCTACACAACACAAGCTTTAATATCTTATTTTTTCATAACGGAAGTTGGGCTTCCATTTTCTGTTGACGACAGTCGTCTTGACTTTATGATCACTCTTCGGAAGAACCTCAGACATTTCCGCTTCCGTCCTGCGCCATTTTGATGAAACAGCGAGTGGACAGTTTGGATCACCGCGAAGGATTTTATGGATAAATCTAAACAGCACTTCGGATACGCAGCTTTACTCGTTTCGCCGTGGAGTGCTGTCGTGTCGGAGAGGAACCCATGCTTTTTGACTGCGATTTTGTTCGATTCTTCGCGAGCCAGCTTGGCTAGCGTCGTTAGCGTAGCAATGTTGAGCAGGAACCGTTAGCTATCGTTACCGGAGAAAGAGCGTTAGCTAATCTCGAGGTGTAGCATGCTAGCCTTGGCATTAGCTAACTCGCCAGTTTGACTGTTAACTCGGTAATTTACGACTTCGCAATCATTCTCTTTTGGGCTCTGTCAAACCGTGTTAACTCGACGCAGAATCATTTGCACGGGTTTGTGGACTTTCTGTTGTGGCTCGGCAGTGTTTGTTGTGACTTTAAAGACAAGGACTTACTAACAAACGGCTAGATCCCATCACAAGGACCGGTGTTAAGGGAGCCCCAGGCCCGCTACTAGCTACACTAGCGGCTTGTAGCGCTGCGGCCCGGGTTTTCCACTAAGGACATATTTACGACGGACTTTGCCTCATTTACATCCATATAAGAAAATATTCTCACTGCTTCATGGACTCTCTGGGATTTGGTGGTATCCTGCTGTGTTTTATCGGACTGTGACGAACTGATCAGGCACACGGCGTCGCTCAATGGCGCCCTGGCCTTACACCTCGATTATTTTTCTTTGGCAATAACGGACTATGTCGCCATCTACGAGCTGAACCCATCCCCACTTAAGTCATTACCTTGTCCACTGTCTCAGCGAATATAAACCTATTAAAGACACCACATTTAGCCTCCTGTGTTCAGTGTTGACGCTGTTTTTATTTTGTTATCATACCAGGCCTGTGTTTTTTTTTTCTTTTTTCCCTTTTTTGTTTTTCCCTTGTGCTTAATTGACTTAATTGCTTAGACGTGTAAAAATGTCGTGTGTTCACTATAAGTTTTCTTCCAAACTGGACTATAACACAGTCACTTTCGATGGGCTACATATCACCCTCAGTGAGCTTAAAAGGCAGATCATGACCCGGGAGCGGCTCAAGGCCACAGACTGCGACCTGCAGATCACTAACGCGCAGACTCGAGAAGGTAAGTTAGGAAATGACACACAAGTCGGCCAAAGCTTTTTTCTTTTTTTTTTTTTTGCTTCTTTACGTAAGATTTCTTCTAGATACCTGGAGAAACAGTAATAAATGTCTCTTATTATGCCATGTCAATGGTATACAACACAACTGTGCCACCATTGACAATTTTATCGTCAATCATCTTGACGATGATTTTTTTTCTTTTGTTTTAAAATTCGCTGAGGTTAGGCGATTAACAAAGAAAATCAGCTAACTTTTGATTCATAATTAGATTTTCTAATCTGACTTAATTTTTTGTTATTCACAGCTGATGCAAAATAATGAGCTCAGTCATTGAAATTGAAATAATTGCTGCTGATCTATGGTTTGAAATGGTTAAAGTCACACTGCTATAACACTAAGACCCAACAGCTTTAAAAATGTAATTAGAAAATTTTTTATCAATAGAATGATTGACCTATGCACCTCTTGTTTCACATCATAAAAATCGTGTCCTATTAACTTGAAGTCTCATTTTAATAATTGTCATTCAAATTAAATGTTAGAGGAAAATACATGTATATCTGTGTACACACAGATAATAACTTGGACTTTTGTGTTGATTTAGATGATCTTGTGTCTACTGCTGTGTTTTCATAGTTCTTTTAAAAATGAGTTAATACAAGTCGTGAGCAACTTCTGCTTTGTGTGTAAATAAAATCATTGTCTAGTTATTTTTGCTCGAGGTCTATAAATGACATTTTGCTGAAATGTTTGGAGAAATGTTAAGGTTTTGGTTATCTCTCACGATTTTTGTCATGTTTTGTAGAATACACTGATGATGAAGCCCACATCCCGAAACACTCGTCCGTGATTGTCCGCCGTACTCCAATTGGTGGAGTAAAACCCGCTGGCAGGACGTTCATTGTGTATGTATTATTTTGCAGTGCTGTCACCAGTAATTTATAGTTGTCATATGTTTATTTTCTAATTTCATTAGTTTTTATCCATATCCGAAGTTTCTGTACAGTCCAATGTAGTTAAATCTTTGGTCATGTAATCATCAGTTGAATTGTGTAAGTAATAGGTGGTTTCTTTTTATCATTCTTTGTTTCTGCAGAGATCGTTCTGACACAGCTGTGGTGGGATCTTCAAGACCCGTATGTAAAACAAACCCTAAAACAACACTCTCACCTTCTTCTCTCACCTATCTCTCTCTCCTCTTTCTGGCTTTAGTCGCCTTTCTCAAAAACATTCTGTCAGCAATGATCAAGCTTTGTGTATCTTCGGTTCACTGTGTGTTGGTTACATTTGTGTTCAGATCTCAACCTCTACATGTTATATAATGTCTTTTTGGGAGGGGGGAGTTCTTAAAGTCACCAGAGTAAAAGTAGTTTGTTGTTTCTCTCTCAAAAAAAAAAAAAACAAAAAAACCTGGTTATCTGTTTTGAAACTAGCAGATTAATGTTTCATTTGTGGCTGACTAAGATGAGGGTAAGAGAAACAACAAACTAGCCGCCATTGTTTTTCAATACTCTGAACTGACCAACTGTTGAATTGTTGCCACTGAGAAATTATTTAAACTGTTAATGACTGTATTTCATAATGAAATGATTTTGTAGCCTGCTTCAGGCCAAGTAAATGTGTTTTTAAAGGGGTTTGTAAAAGGAAAACATGGTATTTTTGTATTGATAATTCATTGTCATTTTATTTTCTGTGAAAATATTTTATTTATGTGGTTTAAGGACCCAGTGAAGTAAAGTGTGGCTGAGATTGATTGTATTTAACCTATTACAAAACTAAGTCTGTGTGGGTGGAAGAGACTCGCCAGTGGTTTTTATTTTGAAAGGTTACCCTGCTGAACTTAAATATTCTTAAACCTGTTGTCAAATAACATTTACCAATGTCATTGTTTTGTCTTGTACAATTTCACCATGACGATGTTCTGCTTTACGTATGGACTGCGGATAACTAAAATATTCAAGGCTCAAAAATTTAATCCTCCTGAGTTAAATGCTTCTGAGTTGATTCAGATTCTTACGTGTCTGTTTTGAAAAGACGCAGGTACTCGTTCAAAGTGTATTGTTACAACTGTGGTTTGGGGCATTAGTAAGAAGCTAGATTTTAATAAGTGAGATACTGTGACTTGGCCACTGACATAATGCTGACATGATCACAAAGAACAATGACACATTATCAGTAAAGTAAACGTCAATATTTGTCAATATTTGGAGGCCTTCCATGGTTGCTGCAGTGAGAAGTACACTGGTGTAGTGTGTCCTGTAAGCTGTAAGCTGCAGAACCTGTCAATAAAGTTGTTCAGTGGTTCAGAGTCAGAACTGCTTGCACCAGATCCCTGTGTGTTCCCTCCACAGCATATTGCAATACCCAGTTTTTCCTCAGACCCCTGCATAACGTGGATAACCCACCCTGTCTGCCTATTTACTTTTAGATGTTTTTCATAATGAATTGGGCAGAGCATCGTTTTTAAAAAAAAGTACCCTTTTTTTGTGCACTTGTGTGTGAATTAATTTTCATGGTACATTGCCTGCTGCCCTGCATAGCAGACATCCCTTTCTTTCACCCATCGCTCCATAGTGGCAAATTGTTTCAGGGAACAATTTGAAGGAATATTTGACAGCTCTTATTAGTTTGTTTTATTTATCTTGGCACTTTAACTTTTCTTTAAAGAACATTTCTATATATGTGCATTATTAGTTGTACATATTTGACACTTGATGCATTTTTATTTTTAGCCGTCTTGGCAGCCCCCTTTGGTAGCTCATTAGTTTACTGAAAGCAGTCTTAAACTGGCCTGATGAGTTTCTAACAGCCATGACCACGTCTCTAGAGAACGGTGTAAAAATCTTAAATTACTGTGGCTATATGAAGATAAACTGCATGCTAAAATTAAATGTCAAATATTCCTTTGAGAATTCCACCCTCTCCCTTTAAAGCGGGAGAAGCTTTAGGAGCTGTACAGAGAGGATGTCCCAGTTGTGAACATTTTGATTTGCTGACTAAGCCCGAATATTAGGAAGGCTTTGATGCTTTTGGACATTACCAAAATTGGACGTTAAAAGCTCAGAATGTAAGAAAGTCTAGACTTGTATCTGTGGAAGAGTAGTAAATGTTAAACCATCTTAATTTTTATGTAGTTTATTGATGCAAAAGCTCTCTAGCATTTACAGTGACAGTTGAGTTTTTAATTTTAAATATTTATGTGTGCCACAATACATCTTAGCAGTAATCATCATAAAAGTTTCATATTGCTTGCTATTGATTGCAGGTTTTAAAAAATCATCACTTAGTGGACCTAACATATTCCGTACAAATGTTTTACAGTACTTTCCTGTCTTTGGATAATTTCTTTATGCATGTAATATTTAAGATTTTTACCATGTAAGACGTGTCAACATTTACTTATGAGGACTTGACAGCATTGACTTTGTCTAGATTAAGACAAAATGCAGTCAGTAGAGGGATAAATATTGTGCATATGCACAGTACGCATGTCTGGATTTAAATGCTCAGTCTCATATTTGCGTTATTCCATGTGCTTTGAGTACTCGACAAAGGCCCTGATGTCACTATAAGGACTTAGTTCAAGACCTTAGGGCACTGGAGACACATTGAATGGGGAACTGTTTGGGTTCTTATCTTTTCAGTGAATATCAACTAGTTGCTTTAACAACGCTTTTTATATCTGTACTCTGATTCTCCTGCAGACTGATTCTTCTCCTTCATTGTCACTCGCCCAACTTGCCAAGGTACAGTTTCTATACATGGTGATGGTACTTGAAGAAAACGTTTCTGAAGTTGAATAATTTTGCCCTTGATTTTTATTGTATTGTGAACATCCTACTTGCCTTTTTGTTTCTCTTTCATGTGCTCTAGACTGCCAACCTGGTTGACGCAAATGCATCAGAGGAGGACAAGATTAAAGCCATGATGTCTCAGTCCAACCATGAATATGACCCGATACAGTTAGTACACAACATACACATTTCACTTTTCTCAAAATTTTTTCTCATGATTTTATGTCATGAGTAAGGAATTTAAGAATAAGTTCGTTCTCTATAGTTACTCCAAGAAGGCAGTAGGACCTCCACCTGCTCATTACACCTGCTTTCGGTGTGGAAAAGCTGGTCATTACATTCGACAGTGCCCAATGCTGATGGTAATTATCATGTACCAATTCATTTTAATCATCTGTCAAGTTAATTTGAGGAGGGAAAGGAAAAATCCTTTTTTTTTTTTTTTTTTTTTTTACAAATTTTAGCTCCCAAGGGAAGATGTTAGAATTTTGCGCAGTCATGATCTCTCTCTTTTTTTTCTTTTTTTTTTACTTTACAGGTCCAGGATAAGAGTGTAGAGGGCCCCAAGCCAGTAAGGATTAGTAAGGGAATTCCTCAGAGCTTCATGGTGAAAGCAGAACCAGGCACCAAAGGAGCCATGTTAACCAGCACTGGAGAATATGCAATCCCTGCTATAGATGCGTAGGTGTCAATAAAGGATGGTTGTAACTATATACTGTGTTATTAATTAAGGCGCATTTGTCTTTGTCATAATCTACATTGTGCCTGTGTCCTCCTTGAACAGTCACCACTAGTGCACACAAGTTCATAATTTCTTTTCCAGAATAATGTTGTTTTTTTTTATTTATATATGTGTGCGTGTGTTTTTTTTCCTTTTCTTTTTTCTTTTTTTTTTTTTTTTTTTTTACAGTGAAGCGTATGCACAAGGAAAGAAGGAGCGCCCACCTTTTGTTCCACATGACCAGTCATCATCAGAGGACGACACAGACCCTATACCTGACGAACTACTGTGTCCAATCTGCAATGACCTGATGACGGATGCTGTAGTTATACCCTGTTGTGGAAACAGTTACTGTGATGATTGTGAGTTTGAAAATCTTTGTGCAAATGTTTAATTTTTCCATAAATTTTTGATGTGCTGTAACATTCCTTGTCCTTCTGTTTCACATTGCATTGTTATGATTTCAAGCCCTGGGACACTTTAAAATTTAATGTTTTAATAATAAAGTGTACAGTTTTGTAGTGTGTAGACAAGATAGATCGGTATTAGATATTAAATATTTATTTTTGCTTGTTAAATTTATGTTTGCTTTACCTAATTCAGTCTTGTTTGTTGTCAGGTATCCGAACTGCTTTGTTGGACTCTGAGGAACACATCTGCTACACATGCAAACAGTCAGATGTTTCACCTGATAATCTCATTGCCAACAAATTTCTGCGACAGGTAACCATATCCTTATTGATCTTTTATTTAATGAATGAACCTTGAACCCAAAAAGCTAAATGAAAGGGCCTTTTTAAATGTTTTTTTCCCCATGTAGGCTGTGAACAACTTTAAAAATGAAACAGGATACACCAAACATGCTCGCAAGCAGCTCCAACATGCATCCTTGCCGCTACCACGCCCTCAGCTCACCAGGCCTCTTCACTCACGACAGCAGGACCCTCTGATGCCCAGTGTCACTCATCCTCCCCCCACAAGCATACCCACTGCTGCCCCTCAAGCACAGGTCCAGCCCCCTCCACCTGTTCCTGATACTACTGCTGCACCCACTCCTCCTCACACTGCTGCTGTCGATGGTCAAGATGCTTCACCAGCTCCGGCACCTGTTGTTGACCACCTCTCTCCTATGCACTCCTCCAGCCAGGGTGAACCACCCCCACCAGGGTGAGCTGAGTCTATATATACAGTCAGGTCCATAAATATTGGGACATCGACACAATTCTCATCTTTTTGGCTCTATACACCCCCACAATGAATTTGAAATGAACAAGATGTGCTTTAACTGCAGACTTTCAGCTTTTATTTGAGGGTATTTACAACCAAATCAGGTGAACGGTGTAGGAATTACAACAGTTTCCATATGTGCCTCCCACTTTTTAAGGGACCAAAAGTAATGGGACAAACTAACAATCATAACTCAAACTTTAACTTTTTAATACTTGGTGGCAAATCCTTTGCTGTCAATTACAGCCTGAAGTCTGGAACGCATAGACATCACCAGACGGTGGGTTTCATCCCTGGTGATGCTCTGCCATGCCTCTACTGCGACTGTCTTCAGTTCCTGCTTGTTGTCGGGGCATTTTCCCTTCAGTTTTGTCTTCAGCAAGTGAAATGCATGCTCAATCGGATTCAGGTCATTGTCCATCTGCACTGTGAGGCACCGTCCAATGAGTTCTGAAACATTTGGCTGAATATGAGCAGATAATATTGCCCGAAACACTTCAGAATTCATCCTGCTGCTTTTGTCAGCAGTCACATAATCAATAAATACAAGGGAACCAGTTCCATTGGCAGCCATACATTCCCACGCCATGACACTACCACCACCATGCTTCTCCCTTCTCCATACTCTTCTCTTCCCATCATTCTGGTACAAGTTGATCTTTGTCTCATCTGTCCATAGGATATTGTTCCAGAACTGTAAAGGCTTGTTTAGATGTTTTTTGGCAAACTCTAATCTAGTCTTCCTGTTTTTGAGGCTCACCAATGGTTTACATCTTGTGGTGAACCCTCTGTGTTTACTCTGAAGTCTTCTCTTGATTGTTGGCTTTGACACACATACCCCTACCTCCTGGAGAGTGTTCTTGATCTGGCCAACTGTTGTGAAGGGGTTTTTCTTCACCAGGGAAAGAATTCTTCTGTCATCCACCACAGTTGTTTTCCGTGGTCTTCCGGATCTTTTGGTGTTGCTGAGCTCACCGGTGCGTTCTTTCTTTTTAAGAATGTTCCAAACTGTTGATTTGGCCACACCCAATGTTTTTGCTATGGGTTTGTTTTGATTTTTCAGCCTAATGATGACTTGCTTCACTGATAGTGACAGCTCTTTGTTTCTCATAATGAGAGTTGACAGCAACAGATTCCAAATGCAAATAGCACACTTGAAATGAACTCTAGACCTTTTATTTGCTCCTTGTAAATGACTTAATGAGAAAATAACACACACCTGGCCATGGAACGGCTGAGCAGCCAATTGTCCCATTACTTTTGGTCCCTTAAAAAGTGGGAGGCACATCTAGAAACAGTTGGAATTTCTACAGCATTCACTTGATTTGGTTGGAAATACCCTCAAATAAAAGCTGAAAGTCTGCAGTTAAAGCACATCTTGTTCGTTTCATTTCAAATCCATTGTGGTGGTGTATAGAGCCAAAATTGTGTTGTTGCCCCAATATTTATGGACCTGACTGTACATATATCTTAGTGACACATTGAAGTCGAGAGCTGTTTCTAAAAGTTGTTGACTTTTTTTTTTTTTTTTAGTGAAACTGATCCAGAACCTACTGTGACACCAAGCTCATCTGGTACCTCAGAAAGTGGATCACAGGTGAGTCTGACTTGATCACCTGATAAGTGTGCTGTTTTGATATTTATGAATATTATACAGCAAACTTTTCAAGAAAATATTTGTTCATCTCTAGAACCCATAACTAATTTTCTTTGAGGTAATCATGTTTTTCATTTTGATTTCTTCCACAGGGCTACCATGTAACAGTTCTTGGCCATCCACCACCTGCAAGGCTGCCTCACTCATCAGGTAAGGTTCATTTCAATTTAGATTAAAGAAAGAAATCAAATGTGATTGAAAGTAAGACTTTTAGCAGTAAACAAACGCTGCCTCTGGTTTGTAAGGTCACCAGCCACGGCCACATCACTCTCACAGGGGGGCAGGCAGACACTGGGAGAGGTAAGATCCATCCATGGGAGTATTTACTCTATTAAATTTGGCTTCTGTTATATCAGCCTCACCACGATTTGGGGATTTTTTCCCACCAGGTCTTACAGGAGTAGAGACCACCTGCCGGCTCACCTCCAGACAGCTCCACCACCTGCACCTGTTCCTCCAGTATACCCATCACCATCCTTGTACCCACCCCCACCACAACCCTACCCACCTCCATACACTTCTGGCCCTGGCCTCATTGCTCCCCCTACCATAGGATACCAGCCTCAACCTATTTATGCCCCTGGGCCACCAGGACTTAACACTCCCTGGGTTCCTCCTGGTGCCCAGCCCCCTCTAGCCCATCTTGCACCATCTCTATCTCAGCCTCCCATGTCTAAAGAAGATTTCTATAGACAGCGACACCGACCTGACAAGTGAGTTGATTCTTTGTTTCTACTTGTTCATACAGCTTCAGCAGCTTCTGATTGCTTATGCAGAATTTTCACAAAGAATATGAATAAAGACCACTCAATGTTGGGATTATGAAGTGGGCGAGAGCAAAACCATGAGCTCTGGAGTAGCCTTTAAAGCGACTGTTTGCTTTGTGTCCACAGAGTTACATCCAAACTGGATGAATTTACCCAAGACTTTCACAAAGAGCTGATGAAGTACAGAAATCCACCAAAGAGAAGAAGACCGTCTTATTCCAGGTAACTTAATTAAGAGGACAATAAAATTAGTTGCAGTTCTTATAGTAGTTGCATAAGCATAATCATTAAAGCCATTTGATCCATTTGTAAAACATAATCTGCCCCCCCTCCTTTTTTTTTTTTTTTCTCCTCTTGACCTTTTCAACTTTTTCTTTTCTAGGTCTCGATCATATAGTCGATCTCCCTTCAGCCGCTCTCCTTACACTCGCTCTAGATCAAGGTCAAGATCAAGGTCCAGGTCTTACTCTTTTTCCCCCAGTCGATCTCGCTCCCGTTCACGCTCCCACGGACGGTCTTATCCCCGCTCTCCTTACTCCAGGCGCAATGGACGCAGTTATGGACGCTCTCGTACAAGGTCCCGCTCACGTTCAAGGTCCTATGGGTATCGACGCTCTGGTTCACCACGGTCTCCTTCATCATATCGTGGCGGAGGTTGGGAAGGAGCAGAAGGGGCAGGGCCCTACAGGTCTAGGACACGGTCTCGCTCCCCAGGTGGTTACCGGAGCCGCAGTCCTGGTGGACGGAAGCCCCCTTCTCGGGAGATGGCACCGTATGAACTGAAGGCACCAAGTCCTGGAGGGCATGAGCGCTGGGAGAGAGAAAGATATCGACAGTGGGAAAAGGAGTATGCAGACTGGTACAACAAATACTACAAAGACTATGACAGCCAACATCCCTCACTGCATCATAGAGGTCGTGGCAGCAGAGACAGAGAGAGGGACAGAATGTCCCCACTATCTCGAGATTATTCCCCCCAGGGGAGAGGAAGGCGAGGGAAGGATGAGAGAGGTGCGCCCCCTCACCATCCACTATCCTCTTCCTCTTCAGGGACCAAGTCCAGTGCTAAAGTCCAGAAGACAAAGAAGATCAAAAAGAAAAAGAGTGGAGATGAATCAGAACTGTCACACCAGTCAGTGGACAGAGGTGATGCTACTCCTGTCAGAGACGAACCAATGGATGAAATCCCTTCAGTCACTAAAACGCCTCCCATTGCTTCAAAACCTCCATCTGGTACAGCAACTAATAAAGCTCCACCTTCTAAAAACACAGTTGCACCTCCTGTTAAACCGTCAACAAAGACCACATCGAAGACTCAGTCTGATAAGACGAAGAAAGAGAAGGGTCAAAAAGTGAAAGCCAAAGTGAAGACGGAGGGTGTGAAAGCTAAGAGCGAAAAGGTGAAGAAAAAGACTGAAGGCGCAGTGATTAAAAAGAGAGACTCCTCATCTTC
The DNA here is from genome assembly GCF_900963305.1 of Echeneis naucrates. Classification (NCBI taxonomy): domain Eukaryota; kingdom Metazoa; phylum Chordata; class Actinopteri; order Carangiformes; family Echeneidae; genus Echeneis; species Echeneis naucrates. The sequence continues at coordinate 21,216,203 of NC_042511.1, forward strand.
CTCATCATCTGTGGCTAAACCATTGAAGACTGCTAAAGTCAAGTCAGAAGATATTTTGAATTCAACCATCCCAAAAAAGGAAAAAAGTAAAAGTTCCACGACAAGGCCTGCCCTGCTAAAGACTCCTCCATTGCCTTCCCAAAACCTGCCTCTACCTCACCCCTCTCTTCATGACGGCCCTCGACCCAGCCACGACATTCGGGGAAGGAGAGAGCTTCCGTTGGGTGGTGGTCTCCTTCCCATCCCTCATCAACATGGACTCCCGCTCCTCCATCATCCTCCTTCTCCAGCAGACAGTCGGAGGAGGATGGGTGACGAGGGCCGCTCTTTACTCGGACCTCCTCCTGGGAAACAGAGGAGGATGGATGGATTAGGGAGTGGTGGTGATGTAATCTCCCACTCTCACATATCCCACCAGCCCTTGATCCACAGACTCCCACCCTCTTCAGACAGACCTGGCCTTCTTCCCCTCACCGGGGGCCGTGATATGGGTCGGGGAGAACCAGATCGAGGATCCATCAGACCTCTAATGGACCTGCAGGTTTGTCTATTGTTGAAGTACTCTGGGAGGGCAAGACAGATAGTAAAAATTATGTATATAGCATCATTGTCTAATATCAAATAAGTTCCAATGACTAATAATAGTCTACTTAAGTGAAAGGCTAAATTTGCCTCGGTGCTATTAATGTCATATTTTTTTTCTGGTGACAAATCCAAAGACTTTCAAGCACCAGTCAATTAGAAGTGACAAACTTTAACCTCACTATAGAAGCAGTTGTATGTTTGGTGTATTTTGCTGATACCTAACAGAATTTCTGTTGGTTGATTTATTTCTTTTTTTCTTTTTTTTTTCCTCTCAATCAACACATTGAACATTACCTCCAGTCACCTAGTCATTTCAAAACTCAGTCCTTAAATTATGATATCTGAGTTAAGTCTCTTAATGGTCTATATGCTCTCTGTCCAATTCCAGGTGAAGCCACTGAACCAGAGGAAGATCAAGTTGAACAGAGAGGTAGGGAGAAAAGGCAGCACTGAGACCCCAGTCTCAGACAGAGCACCATCTGGTCCAGAGAAGATAATGTCCACTTCAGATAGATCAGCTGCAAACATCTCTGAAGAAGATAGGCCCAACAGTACAACTGAAGGATCTGGAAGAAAGGAGCGATCTGCATCTGCTGAAAGAGGAGTCTCCAGGGAGAGACTAGGGAGTGCTGGAGACAGACTGCAGGGCTCAGACAGAGAGCTGGACAGAAGCTCCAGAATGGACAGAGCACGAGACAGAGCCTCTGGATCAGACAGAGACAGAGACCGAAGTTTGGTCTCCGATCGTGAGAGGGAGAAGGACAGAGAGAGGGAGAGGGACAGAGTCTCTGGGTCAGGCTCACAGAAAGTAGCATCTACAGGCGAGAGAGACACTGAAGGAGAGAGGTCAATGAGGACAGAACGAAAGAACACTAGTGGTGGAAATGGAGGAGGAAGATCAGTCTGTCTTGATAAAATGACCATCGCTGAGAAATCAGCAATCACCAGGAGCAAGCCAGACCATCAGGAGAAACCAAGCGTGTCCTCTAAGGAGAGAAGTGATGGGTCAGATAGAGCTGCTAAGTGTGACAGGTTGGTGACACAAATGTCTCTACCTCTTGTCAAACCACCATCCATATCCATGATTGAATTTAAGTGGTTTTAATATGTAAACATTGTTGTAATGTATGTAATTCCATTCTCTGATTTCCCAGGAGTGTGTCCAAGGACCGAACGGAGAGGAGTATCCCCTTAGGAGAGAAACCAGCTGCTGCTCAGAGAGAAGGTAATTGGAAACACTGTACAAATGCATGTATGTGTGAAGAGATGCTTACTTTGATTTTTGTGTTGTGACATCTAATTATGCATCAATAAAACCTGTTTCCATTGGTACTGCCTCCTTTTTTTTCCAGCAGTCAAAGATAGTGAAGCATCTGTTGTGAAGAGCAATCCCAGGATCAGCCGAAAGTCTCTGACAAGCCACACTGCGAGCTCCAGGTGAGTCTGTCACTTTCATCTGTATGCCATTGATATATTTTACATTGTCCATTGTTTTATTTTTTTAATCTCATATGTCAGTTGTGTGTTCTTGTGATCTTTGTTGAATTCCTTCTGCAAACCATACTTTCTTACCATAAAAGTTCTTCTGAAGTTCTGGAATTTTCAGTCCAGAGAAGTTATATTCTCACTTGAGCTCTTGAGCAACAACAGTGCACCAGGAAATTAAGATGAGCATGAATTTAAAACAGAGAAATAGCTTTTTAGTTTTTCATTAGGGATGTTTTGGTACAAAGAGTCTTGCAGGAAGTAATGAAAACCATTTAGAAACATAATCTTCAAACCATCAAATGTCAGAATCAACAGTAGTTCAAGTGTAGGTGGGATTTCAGTCAGACCACTTCAGTTACTGTATTAGAAGGAATAGGTCATTTAGTGTTTGGGAAATGCAATTTTTATGCGTATTGCACAACTGCATTTTTCAATCTTTCTTTGGCCTTAGCATCAGAATAGTTACCGAAATCTGGTCATATTTTCCCTACATTTTCCAACAAATCTTGCGTCTGATCCCATTTATAAATTTCTGCAACCAGCGATGCAACATTTGTAACCTAGTTCCAATCTTGCTTTGCCAGCTGTGTGGAGGTGAGACAAGCCAGAATGTCAATATCATGCAGCTCTCTTTATTAGATAAACAATTCTTCTTGGCACTTTTCTTGTCAACAACTGAATGCCACACTATGAATGTCTTTCTATCGTGTCCACCCTTGTCGCAGCATCTAAATGATATCATTCTCACCCCTTCTCTGAGAGTAGCCTATTCACACTGGAACAGTCACAAATATTTGATTTCCATTTTTTGAACGACAGTATTGAGGGTGTATGGCATAAGAAATACAGCATAGCAAATGTTCAATGAATTGCTTGACAGAAAATTAAATGATGATGATTTTGATCAGTTAAACATTAATTTGGGGGATTTGCTGCTTTTCTTTGTTATTGAGTTGGTGTTTTGATTTGAGTTTTTACTGACAATTCAGATATCAGCAATATGTTTTTGCAGCACATAGTAGGAATGTGATAAAATAATGTGATCAGATTGGCACATTACAATAGTTTTGACTCTATCCAGGGCTATTGGTTATTGTTTGAAGAAGATTGACTGACCATCATGTTTCCCCCATCACATTAAACTTTTGTTTTTTCTTATCCATAGGTCAACCCAAGAAACAAAGAAGGACTCTGAAAAGGACCAAAAAAGTGTGTCCTCAAAGCCTTTGGAGCTGCCTCCATGTAGCCCTGTGGACAGCCGTGGTCGCAGCCCAAGTGTCAGCCCAGCCTCCAGCCTGGTCAGGGAGGAACCACTCATTCAGCCACCTCCTCGCTCCAAATGGGAGCAAGAAGATGACGAAGAGGGGCAGGAAAACGGTGTTACTGCACCCAAGGAGCCCTCACCGCCACCTCAGAGGGGCCGAGGCAGAGAGGTGCTGACTGATGCACATAGACCTCTTAGGACTGAAGCCCGGGATGCTGTAAGGGAGGAGAGGAGAGGAGTAGTAAGGGAGGAGAGGAAAGGGAGAGCATCAAGGGAAGAGGGGAAGAGTGGCAGGGTAGCACAGACAAGTTCTGACAAACCAACCAAAACAAAAATTGTTAGGGAGGAGGGAAGAGCAGTAAGAGATGAAGGGAGAACCTCAGCCAGAGAGGAGAGCAGAGGGGGAGGTGGAAGAGAGGAAGGACGAGGAGGGGCAGGGAAGGAGGAGCGATCAACAGAAGGCAGAGGTGGAGGAAGAGAGGAAAGTCATGGCCCTGAGCCCAGGAGACAACGCTTGTGTTCTGACCTGGGTCGTGAGACAGATGAAGCTGCCTTTGTGCCCGACTACAGCGAAGGTGAAGGCTCAGAGCCAGAGAGAGGAAGGAGTGGCAGCCCCAGTCTGTCGGCCAGCCAGCACTCCCATAGCCCCACCCTGAGCAACCACAGCGACGCTGCAAACACCACCACAGGAGACAAGAAGAAGAAGAAACACAAGAAACATAAAAAACACAAAAAGCACAAGAAGCATAGTAGTCAGGACAAAGAAGGAGAACACAAGGAGCATAAGCACAAACACAAGAAAAAGAAACACAAAAAGAACAAAGACAAAGATGCAGAAGAAGAGGATGAGGAGCAGAAGATGGACAAAGCAGAAGAGGTGGCTCCATGCTAACTGAGGCTAAGATAAGCATCCTGGCCTAAATCCCACTTTGTTAATCAAGAGGAATCTAGAAATAACGGCCAACATTGGCGTGCTGCTCCTTGGGCCACTTGGATGAAATGATGAAGGGTCCTTCTCCGTGACACTGATTGAGTGTCTTCATGTCACTGCAGCTTTGCAGCACTCTTTTGTGTCTGGACTGCAGCAGTTAGAGCACTGCTGAAGTTTTCTTCAATATTAAATGTGAACCTCTGATGATTTGGGTCAAAGAGAAGGAAAAAAGTCAACAGTGATAACTGCTCATATGACCCAGAGCCAGAAAGGACTTGATAACTGATCACACAGCAGTAAATTTAAACGATAGGAGTAACAAGCTGTACTCAGGGACATGATTGCTTCTTTGTAGAGGAAGAATTGCTCTTTATTTCTGTGATTAATTTGTAAATAGAAACCAACTGTTGGGTTACATAAATTTCCTCATGGTTTCTTTTTCCCACATCTCTCTGCATTTCAAGGCTTAAATACTGGACCTTCATTGCTATGCTGTTGTACGCTTTCTGAGGAACTGCATTGGCAGTTCTGCAGATTTGCATGTTTTAGCACAACAACAAATTGTATACTTTCGGTTAGGTCTAACCTAACCCAACCATTTTCAGTGTTGATAATCTCATTTTTAAGAAGCCATTGGCTTATGCCAGCTTTTCTTTTTGTTCTTTTTGCCTAAGTTTTAGTGTAAATTAAGGTATTTAAATTCTTTTCATTCATTGTCATTTAATTCTTGGATAGATTACCTAAGCAGTTTTTCCACCAGACCTAGCTACTTGGAAGATTATGAAACTCTTTGGAAATGGGTAACAGTAAATTGTAATTAATGGACTAAAACTTGCAAAATTGCCACTATGTTTAAGTTTAAGCAGACCTTAATGAATTCATGCTACACTGTATTGTATAAAACTAGGGCGTGTTCATTAATAACAGCAAAATCAGTTTGCATGTTTTTGTTCCAGAGGTGCAGTAACTGTCTCACATTGTGAATGAGTGAATGTATGTTTGACAGTGTGAAAGTGAAATGTAACACAAATTGGGGACTAATGTTCTTACAAATAAGTTGTTTGTTTTTTGTTTTTTTTAATTAAAACATGTTGACCTCATGAAAATGTCTCATATTTTAATTCATATTTGAACTCACTAATTTAGCTTAGTATGCATGAAAATGCAGTATTTGTACTGAGAGCAGAGATTTCATATGGATCTGAAGTTCGGAGGTTAACAGTTCTGCCCTTCAGTTTCTTTTCAGCTGTTGGTAACAATGGCCCACAGACTCTTGAAATAACAGACAATTGTAAATGTTGAATTTCAAAATGCCAGCGCTCTAAGGGCTGGCATATAGTGTTACTGGTAAACATCTTACTATCACTCTTTACTGCTTCTCCCAAATCAACAGTGTCTGGAAACGATTTAAATGTTGATCATCATGGTTATGGAGCTGTGAGTGAAATTGAGGTAATACCTGCTGGAGAAATGATTGAATCCCCACTGTGCAACAGTCCATAACAAATTGGCATTGTTCTCTCTAATATATGTAATTGACAACAGTCTTAACAAGCAACTTCATTTTTAACACATCAGCAAAGGGGAAACTAAACCGTAAATGAATTAAGTTTTCAGCAAAATTTTAATACAACATATTTACCCTGATCATGTCAGGAACTGTGGGGGACTTACAGCTTTTTAATAATTGGAAATGGAAGATGGAACTTTTTTTTGTCTTTATCAAATATTTCAATATAGGATCAAAATTTTGTTTATCTTATCAGAGACAGGTGTACATTATGATCAAAATTATTACAGGTAAACTATTCTTATGGAACATACAATTATTTATTTTCATGTTTTCAATGAAATTACAGTGAACTTTCCAACATTTTTGATTATGTCCTACTGAAAATGTTTGTTACAGGAAGCACAAAGTATAATATAAACACATATTACACAAAGAGTGATTAAAAAGTAAGAGATGTACAGCTGCTTATGGACGATCAGATATATTTAGAAATAACTGGATCTTTCATAGAGGACGAAGTGTGTCCTCGAAAGCAGTTTCCTCAGACGCACTGGTGAGTTTCAGGGTCTCTGACAACTCATCTCTTTACACATATGAATAATTAAAGTGAAATGTCCCAGAGGTAAACCACTGCAATGAGACAGACTGAACACTGTGTGGCGCCGTGAGTCCTACAACTTTTAACACAGAATGGCAACCGAACAATAACAACAACAAATCAAAAAAGATCTCTCATTTGTTTCAGCTTCAAAATAAGACCCCGTCTCTAACTTACCTGCCCTCCCAGGACACATAGCAATAAGCTTTATTGTGTTTGTGTGTCTGCTCAGTTGTAGGGATGGTGTGACTGGTGGATCACTGAGGAAACATGCTGAAGGCATGAATGGGTTCACAGACAGTTGAGGGAACACTGATGATAGCGGCAAATGTATTTTTCCACAGACTGCAGCACAAGAAAGTACATTCTCAGCTTAGTCCATTGAATATGTGTGTGTGTGTGTGTGTGGGTGTGTCTGTTTGTGTGTTTGAGTGTTTACTTGTGAGTGCATGTATGTAAGGTCATCCTTAATGGATTTAGATCAGTGTGACCATTAGAGAAGATTATTATATTGTTTTAACCCTACAGATTTATCATCACAATTTATTATTCCTCTCATCCAACATCCTGTGAGGTTCATCCTGCATGTGCGTGTGTATGTGTCCACACGTGTGTGTGCATGTGTGCATTTGTTATCCACCTGTGTACTTGTGTGTGTGCTTGTGTTTTGTCTTACAAGCAAAACCTTGTTTCCTGCCATCAAGGCCAAAGGTTGCTAAGCAACTTCACTTCTGCAGATTGTCAGAAAAGATGCTTCTTCACTGACCGTCTCACAGCCCAACTCTCCCTCTCATCCTCTGTCATGAGTGTAACGTCAGGGAGAAGATGCTGCCTGTGTGTGTGCATGATTGCCTGTGAAATTGTACAGACTTGTGTGCATTAATGCTTGCAAACATGGTGCAGAAAAAGGCAAGATTGAGGGGAGAGTAGGCTATGTGGAAACGCAGTGTCTGATAGATTTCTGTGATTCTTCGAACTAATAAAAAGAATGAGTCAGTAATGTTGATGCAGGCTAGATTCCCTCTGGTGGTTTGCCTAAAATGCACCAAAATATCTGAGCACGAACAGCCTTTTCCTTTGTGAAAGAAATTGCTCATATCTTTGAGTTGTGACTCTGACCATAACGTTTTTAACAGGTACTGTTTCTCACTGTCATAACAAATGCTTTAGATTACATGCTTTAAATTATTTCATATATATGCTTAAAATACAGTAATTACAGAATTGAAAATGTAGGAAATAATACATGATGCATTTAATAAAAACAACTGTAATAATACTAAATAGGGTATCTAATACCATCACTGTGTATTAGGACAGGAGCTCTACTCATATCAATGGGGGCAAACTGAATAAGGGAAACAACTTTAAAGTGTGATACTGTGTAATAAGGCAGCTCAAACATCAAACATGAAGGTGTAGCATGTGCAATTAAATATGAACTTTATCACACTTGCAGTGTTTAGGATTGACCGTTTGGCTTTTGCAGCATTAGTTTTAGCTAGCATTTCCTTATAAACCTGTAACTGATTTAGGCTGCACAAAGGTCCTATGAGGTAAAAGCTAAAGACAGCATGCTGTCATGTTCACCAAGTTCCATGTTTACAACATTCACCATCTCAAATTAGTACGTTAACACCAATAACATGAGCACCAATAAGGATTCCGTAGCTATTTGGTCATGAAACCAAAGTGTCAGACCAATACAAAATTGGACCAGATTCAATGAAATGTTCATTGAAGTTATTACAAATCATCCTGAGGGGAGAATGGAAAATAATCAAGAGTGGCATGGAAAAAGTCAATTAGCAACATTTAATTATAAATGACGGTCCATAACTGCTTCCTCTATATAGAAAATATTTTTTCCTGCATTGCCTCCTCTACCCTTCGTAATTTGCCAAGTAATTTTCAAAGGTATTTTACTTTAAAGGTACTTAGTGTAGTTTGTTACTACCTCCCTCCTTCATACAATGATATGCAATGATATCTACTTTTTTCCCCATCCTTCTCCCCTCACCAACAGGTCAGCAGCTGTTAGTAAGTGTTTTATTGATACCCCATACATAAAAAAATATGTACACTGTAATTGTGGCAGCAACATTAAGATCTACCACTGTCATCCTTACAGCAGCATAAATAAACAACAAAGTAAAGAGTTAGAGGCGGAGAAGCCAGATTACAGTCAACAGATACATAATTACACCTGTCTCCTTTGTCCCCTCCTCTGAAAACTGAAACTCTGAAGGTGACACTGACACCACTGACTTTGTGTATGTGTGTGTGTGTGTGCGTGTGCATGTGCGCGCGCATATGTGACCTGCTGACCTCTTCTTGATCTTCTTCTGTATCTGGGTCAGGTGAAGGAGTCGGCTCAGTGTCATGTTTTTGGAACGATGTGTACTTACAATATGTATGTGCATTGGCCCTCTGTGTCAGGATGTGCCCTCCGGTGGCTGTCATGGCAATTTCAATTACCAATCAGGATTATTGATCCGTAATCGAATTCCCACAGTGCGTGTGTGTGCGTACAGTACAGGTTTGTGACAATGGCATGCAATGAAATGCTTCCCCATATATGATGTTATGTGAATGTCACCATGGAAACGCACCCAAGGGGCGCTTACCACACACTGATAATAATGTTATGGCCTAGATACCCATCGCCAACCAATAACATAGGGAATGTATTTCTGTATGTGTGTGTTTGTGTCTGTGCGCATTTCAGTGACTAATGTAAAGCAGCATTTGAACACACCACAGTGACAGAGCTGGAGTAAAAAATGCATGAAATGATTCTGTGGAGCAGAAAGAGTCTTGCATGAGTTACATGAGACAGTAAGTGTGAGAAGGATGAGATGAGCTGGAACGAGAAGGAAAAACGAATGGAAGTGCGAGAAGAAACACACGCAGGCCTTGCAGAGGCTGCCGACAATGCTTGTGGGTTTTCCTCCCTGGGAGAGATGGAAGAAATGTGTTTGAGTGATTGAATGTGTCCTCAAAATCTTAAACTGTGTTCTTGAGATATACTAAATGTTTGATGTATACTGCTGCTGTCAGAGTTATGATAGCTGCGGGGACTCTGTCTGCTGTGGGTGTTGATTGGGTATTGCACAGTGTTTCCCAACTCTGAGTCAAAATCTAATCTTAGTTTTGAGCTACAGCTGTGCGATCTGTGTGTGTGTCAGCCCTTCGGCCTGTTGGTTTGTCTGCATATCCGTCCAACATCCAGAACAAAACAAGTGGCTATTTAATGCAGATATACAAATTTAGAAAACAAATCAAATTGGCTTTGGTGATCATCTGATAACAAACACCCTACAATTTCTGCTTTTCTACTTCAGTTCATGACATGATACACATGGGTGAGGCACGGAGGCAAAAAAAATAATCATGAATTGTCTTGGGAAGATGTTGAGTTGTTGAAAATCTCTGGAGCTCAGTGGAAGAGATGAGCCCATATTTTCTCATTTAGGTTGTTCAAAATCTTGTTGATGCTCACTAAACCATTTATGACCCCTTGTGCCCTGTGCAACGGTTACTGCTTTTGTTGTGTTTCTCCACACATTTATTCAGGTTTTTTACTGACAACCAACTGTACATATAAAACTAATGGCCAAATTCCCTGCAGCTTCAGTAGATCATACACAATAGATAGATAAACTTTATTGTCTGTGACAGACAGAGAATTGTCTTTGACAGGCTAAGCAGGACATGCAAAGGGGGGGGCAGTTAAAAGCAACACGCAATACCTCCAGATTAGTGGTAACATAACGTGCTAGGCTAAAATACAGCACTGACAATAATATTTGGGATATAAACACGCATAGCAGGCTAACAATCTATTATTTTAAATGCGGCTTATCACAAAATATCCTAATTAACTTAAACACATAGTCTACAGCTAAATGCATATCATACCATAGTTTTTGTCTGCCCAAAAATAGCCAAAAAGTGGACAAAAACTGTACAGATTTCTTTAACTGGCACATTTACAGAAAATTTCTTCAATTCAGTTTGTGTTTTAGGTTCATTTTCAGTCTGAGAGCAATTTGACAAGGCAGAGCTGAGTCTGAGATGCCAGAAAGTACCCACTGCACAGTGGGCAAATCCTTTTATGACGCCACAGCTTATCCAACGCACAACACACCAAATTTTTTATGTTTTACTCCCTTCTATGGATCTAAGAAGTTTCCTGTCTATTTTTAATCCATTCAAATTTGTTTTCTAGCATATAATGAGCAGTAAAGCCTCTCAGAAAAACTACTGAGGGACTAAACTAGTTTTCTATCTAATGGAGTGTAAACATCAAACAAAACATCCCCAGAAAATGATTTGGAGGCCATATGTAGATATTTAAAAAATTAGCAGGAGAGTATTTAAAACTAGTGCTCCCTGTAAGCTGTTTGTTCAGACTTACTGTACACTGCAGTTCTCAGACTAGTTCCCAAACTGGGATCCAGGGACCACCAGGCGGACTTTGGGGAATTGTATCTAGCTGCCAGATAAATGAGCAGTAGTTTCAGCTCTATTTCCAGATATGGAAAATAAATATCCTGCCTTTTTTACTTTCAGCCGTTTTGCCATCAACACAAGCTTGCCTAGTGTGAAGAATACACATCCTCTACTTGATTAAAGCCCATGAAATTTTTAGTATGTATGTTGCAAGATTGAAAATAAATTGTAGACAATGCTGGAAAGTAAATTTACTCAGGTCAGAAAGACATAACTACAACTGTGACGTACTTTTCATTTTATGCCACCAAATGCTCAAATTTAACGCAGAAACATGTCTTCAGTCTTTGCTCCTGAATTTCGGCCTGTTTAACAGATATAGTTACTGCAGCTGCTTTGCAGGTTACAACCCTGATGAAATAGATTACGTCAAACTACATATCAATGAATCCATCCTGACAAGCTATGCAATGATAATATGACCATAAACATCCCAACAAACGCATAATTTGGATATAGATATTTAATGTTTTTTATGTGTTCTTTGGCCTAATTGAATCAGTCACATGTTCAGACTCAGCTCTGAATAAATGGTCTCAGAGAATGTGCTGCCCACAAACGGACTGACCAGCAAACAACTAAAATTCACCTTATTTTATTAGACTAGACTCAAAATTCTGTGAGACTGATGTAATGTATGCGTGTATGTGTTTCTTTTCAAATTTTGCTGATTGAACCTTTGCACTTTCTTTTCAGTGATATTTCAAATGCAAGATTTGTCTTTGTAGTCGTCTGAGCTTTTTTTTTTTTTTCATCGTCCTGACTCTTTCTTGAGATCAGGATTTGTCTTCCACCATTATAATGGAAATGCTGCTTTGTACAGCAATGTCTCAGTCATAAGTAATTCCATGTCCCCAGTAACCTGAAAGTATCAGCTGACTTTAAGGTATTGTATTGGAGCTCTGCCACAGTTTTGGGATTAGTGAATCGGCACCCCTACTGAGGGTGACTGTGGAGCTTCAGCTCTTATGTGACGGCATCCTCCTCCAACACACACACACACACACACTATCCGGGTCGCTGGCTGGTGAGATAAGTGCCAGGCAGAGACAGAAATAGGGATGTTGGGATGGATGGGGCTTACTGTGAGGTGGAGGAGAGGGGACAAGTCACATGCTCTGATTCGCTCAGTCAGTGTCAAGTTATCCTTTATTAAGAATAAGGTTCTCCAGTCAAAACCTTCAAAATAAAACCATAATTGAAGACGATGCAATCCCACAATGTATTAATGTATTATCTTTTTTGCTTTGCATGATGAGGCATTTTCAAGGCTGGAATATCAAGTGGAAACAGGCAGCATATCCCAGTCCCCAGGAGGCCCAAGTCCCACATTTACTACATAACATTTGGGTCTCCTTTGTTTGACTGACCAAAAAAAAAAGTGAAAAAGCTACACTAAGCTCGATATCATCTGTGATGACTTGTCCATCTTCTTACTTGTGGACCAGCTCTGTCTCAGAATCCATACTGATGATGAATAGTGTTTTGGTTTATATAATTTATTACATATTTAACTATATTGTGTTTCTTTATTGGGGCGTTATCTTTCATCTTTAATTGTCTATGTCTGTCAGGTTACTAACACAAACGACTTTGAGCAAAGTAGCATTTACATATAAAAGGATAAACATAAGGCTCTCAGCCACCACTATATCAGAGAGAATTTTTGTTGTTTTTGTGTTTAAAAAATTATCACTTTCTTCTGTGTAGTGCCTCATAGTGGACTGAACCAACAGGGCTTCTGCGAAAACTGGTGTTGTAAACAAACATGTCAGATTCTTTTTGAAATTGGAGTCTGGTGGAGTTACATTCTCACTGCTTTCCAACACAAGGCCTCCAATCACACCACTCTCAACACTACTGTGTCTTTATATTGTTGTTCCCTTGGTCTATTATCTCAAGTTGACTCTGTATTCAGACTCAATGAAAATGTTATCAGACAACACACTGTAATCTGAAGTGAGACTTTGTGTGTGTGTGTGTGTTCGTGTTGTTATTATTATTAAAATGCCAACTTCCGGGCTCTTGCTGTCTTCTTTTGAAGGTGTGATCCGGGCTTTTCCGGTCTGGCTCAATGCTTTCTAACTTGACGCTCTCTGTCTCCCCGGTGCGCCTGAACTCCGGTACCTGACACCGCAGAGCGCGTCCGGCGGCGGAGAGGACGCAGACGCGCGGGAGACCAGCTGGTCCTATTTAACTTTACTTTTTCCCTCCATTTCAACTTCCGCCTCTCGTTCCTCTCTCGTTTTATGCCTCTTCTCCGTCCTCCGGACTGACTGACTGAGTTTGGATACCGACAGGGGGGGAGGAGGCGGAGGACCGGCGGGCCGCTCTCAGATGGAGCACCATGGCTCCGGTGGCTCAGGGCGCACGGCCGACCCGGAGTGAGTGACGCTGGTGGACAGACGCTGCTCCCCGGTGAGGACTGCATTCAAACTTTCTCTTCTTTTTCTTACGATGATTCACTTTTTCTCCTCTGCTCTGCTGTCCTGGGCACTTCGCTGGCTGATGGTCGGGACACAGGAGAAACTGTTCAGATCATATGATGTCGGTCTTTGGTCTTTGTCATTGGCTGTGCCCCCCCCCACACACACACAAAAAAAAACATATTCTCATTTCTGTGGAGCTTATGTGATGAAATATACTTATTTAGCGACCCTATCATACTTTATGATGAGCATATATAAATATATATATAATTTATTATTTTTTTATTTTTTTACAGGCAATGACAGGTATATAAAATAATTGTTTAGACTTGTGTAGAGATCACCTTTTTTTCCAATTTGCAATATAATATTGTGTTAATTAGGATGTTTTTGGTTTGAATTCTCCCGGTAATGCTGGCAAAAGCTTATGTCGGTACATGATAGTGGCTGGCCTTCAGAGGGATGCATATCACTGTATAACACCAAGATTGAAAGGAAAATGTCTGATTGCCAAGTGATTTGCTGTTTGCTCTGATTTTACTGAGCATGAAACGCACTGTGAAATCTTCACTGAAGACTTTGGGCGATTCCTGCATTTATGATTAGTGGCGGCATGAATATAACGCCGAGTTAATAGGTTTCAGAGGTCTTATGGAGGATATGTATACATTTTGTTCCGGAGACTAGTTTAGATTCAGCAGGATTATTTAATTCCACATGGCCTGGCTTTTATGGAGGCTAATAATGAGTTTCTTAAATGTTAGTAAATGGTTCATCGATGTCTACTCAATGGCCAACATTGAAAAAGAGACCTGGCAGATATAGTCTCATTATTTTCATCAAATACACACAAGAGTATATTCCTGCTGAGTATACATATATATATATATATATATATATATATATATATATGTGTGTGTGTGTGTGTGTGTGTGTGTGTGTGTGTGTATTATTCAGATTTTTCATGTTAGTTGTCTGAATAACCCAGTTCTGCCTCCAATATAAAAACAAATTGGTAGTTTTGGAGTATTTTTTTCTTCCTCTCTGGGGATCAAGATGCAAAGAGCACACGGTGGACTAGGAGGGAATGTTTGCTGTGTACTTATGACAGTGTGTGTCACATGCTCCAATTTCCATCTCTTCCTGCCAAACCCCACTGTGTAGTGCCCAATAAAGCTGAAAATGTGATGAAATTAAAAAAGAAAAGGGAAAAAAACAAAGATGAAGCCAAGAAATGAATCCGCTCTTGTGATCGCACTCTTAATTTAAACTGAGATTATCATTCAACTTGACATTTCCTACATGATAGTCCAATGCTCCAAGAAATTCCAGTCAGTACTTATAACAATTAACCACGGGCAGCTGGAGCTCGACAATGTCACTGCGTTTCACAAGATATTATCTCAAATTATTGTTCAAGGAAAACTTATAACTCTGTGAGCTTTAATTTACACTAATCATCAGAATTGGAAATTCGCTAGAAATGAAAGATCCAACAATATCAGGACCCAAGCCCACACTTACATATATATATATATATGAAATAGCTGTAAATCCAGATTGTTTTAAAGCCAGTCTGGATTAAAAACATCAGCAGTAATGGCCTTTTGTCATCACCAAAATGCACAGCTGTAGGATTAGACCCAAATGGTCTAAGTGCTTCCTGGTATGTGTACAGACCTTTACTTATGTGTAGTCCATGATGTTTAGATGTATGTAGATTTATGTTTACCGTACAGGACGGCTGTCTGGCAATGATTCCTCTTTGAGAGGTCACTTATTGTTTCTGGCAAAGGTACAGAAAAGATTTTTATGCTGCTGTGCTGGAGGGTGAAGGGTCTTGTGGACAACATGGCAGGCTTGACAGTTAGCGCAGTTCCGGTTTGTTTCGGGAGCTGCAGTGCCCGCCATGAGACACACAGCAGAAACACGCACACATACAGATGTTCACACATAATGCATTAAGTTGGCATTTTCCTGAGCAGTCTGCCGATGCCCCTACGCCCTTTTTTAGGTTCAGGCTGTTCAAAGCACGGCTATGACAGGCACCCAGGAACCAGACCTGCATGAGCAGCACAGAGGACCAATGCAGGAGGAAGAGGAGGAGGAGGAGGAGGGGGAGAAGGTGCATGTGTCAGCTGAGGGAGAGGCAAGGGAGCAGGAAGGGGAGGAAGAGGAGGAGGAGGAAAAGGAGGAGCTGCCGTACCCCACTCTAGCACCAGTGGTTCTTTTGGCTCTGACCCAAACCAGCCCGCCCCGCTCCTGGTGCCTTCGAGCCGTCTGCCACCCATATCCTTCACTGCTGGGGGTGCATCTGAAGCTCTGTGAACATGCGTGGGTGTGTTTCAATGTAAGAGTGTGTTTCTGTTTATAAAGAGATGGACACTGTGTGTTTGTGTTTCAGCTCTGTACTTTTTCAAAGCTGTTGTACCTACAAGGCACCTAACGCCTTGATGTTTACTTTATGTATAAACACAAGGGAGACTGGAAGAAGGTCAGTGTGGTGTGTGTGTTTGGAAGAACTCAGGTATTTCCTCAGACCTATTAGTTGTTGGAAAAGATGGCGAACAATTCTCCCTGATTGGAGGTTTCCATAGTGACAAGCCCTAGTGAATCTCCAGGGTTACAGTTGCTTGTCAATTGTATTGTTACGGGCCCCCATTTAAACCGCAGTCGGAGTCACAAATAGTAAAAATGTCACTTCTGCGATCCTTGCTGTGCTTCTATCTTCATCATTTCACCTTGCGCCCACCCCACCACCATTCCAGTCTCTCAATCTGGTTCTCAACATCTAACCACTTTTGCTGTTGTGGAGGTGTGATTGTGGGTATGTGTGTAGTTACCAGTGCTGTTGTCTCTGTGAGCGAATGAAAACACCAGCAACACCTCAGGGATTTATCAGGGCTTCCAAATTAAATATTTTCCACAGCTTATGACTTCATCTGCATGTGTGTTCCTCTGCTCATGCACACTTGTATCATTGTGCACTTGTCAGTGCACATCTGTGGGTATTTGCCACCGTCAGCACTCTGTGTACACTATGAAATATAAATACATAATTGCTGAATAAATAAAATGTACACCAAGAAGGAAAAGAAAAAAAGAAAACAAAGTACAAATGCAATGAACCCAGCTCCTCTGTAGCCTGCTGGGCCGTTACCATGGTCGTGTCCCAGAACATTGTACATTCACTCTGTCAGTAGTCACTTACTGGACACACTTGCACACACACAGCCACATACAGACACATAAGTGAGCGTGCATGCTCACGCGCGCGGGGCGAGTGAATGCCCTCACACACAGAACGAGGGAATCTCCCATGGAGAGGCTCTTTAGAGGAATCACCTGGTTGCTAGGCAACAGCGTAGCTCTGCCCTGACGGCCCGGTTACTTTTGCTTGCACTATTTGTTTTTGTTTGTGTCTGTCTGTCTTCCTGTCTGTTTTTTTGTGTGCATGCATCACAGCTGCTGGCATTTGTCCAATTTGTTTTCATTGACCCTATATATGTGTGTGTGTGTTATTGGAGTGATCTTTAAGTAATGTGGGTGGATGTTGTTTGACAGGGACATTAATGTGAGCACACTGGGAAGGGGGGGTGGTCCCCAGGAGTTTTAAGTCCCATTTTTCCTGAGGTGGCCCCTCGTTCCTTTCTGTCTTCTTTGTACTCAGTTTATATTACAAATTAATTTCTATCTCCTATCTCCATCCTGCCCATTTCCCCCTCCTAGAAACCCCCTTTGTGCCATGTTTACAACGTACTGTACATCTTTCCACCCTACAGCACATCCAACAAATTTATTTGGAGCAAAAACAAGATTAGCTTCTACTATTATATAACACTTCCTTGTATTCTCTTCGCGCTACATTGACTTCCGTTATTTCCTGGGCCTTTTGGGAGGGAAATTTAGTTACGCTGTAAGTGTGGAATAAGGTGCCTACTTTGTGTAGTGCTGAGCTTTCCAATGTGGTAATCATCCCGCTCCTTTAATGTAATGTGTGACACACATGCTCTCACATGTAGTGCACACACACATAGCTTCACCACACACATGCACACACAGGACATAACTTATTCAGCAGTGCATGAAACATTCAGAGCGTTTTCTTTTGTTTAAAGATGAGAAAAGCTGATTCTGTCACTCCTATACAAGTACCTTTCTCTTACTGCCTCTCTTCTTCTGTTCTCCCTCTCTTTCCCTCTCTCATCCCTCTTTACTCAATATCACTCCGACTCCTTTCTATTTATCTCTCTGCTTTTTCCATCTCATAAACTGCCTTTAAATTGTGTGTGTGTGTGTGTCTATGAAAGTGGCTGTGTCGTTGATGGGGGGAGGGGGACAGGGGTGGATAGGTGGAGGTCGTACTCAAAGCAGGATGAGCTGTCAAAGTCATCTCAGCCAATTAAAGTGGCTCCAGCAAGTGTTTCCATGGCTACCGGCTGTCACACTGTAAAGGGGTGGAGCCAGCGGAGTTGACAGCTTGACAGTAACTTAACTTGGCTTACCTTCATTGAGTCACTCTCTCTCCCCTGACTCTGGCACAAACACACACACACACACACACACACACACACACACACACACATACAGAGAGACACTCAGTCTTAACTAGGTTATGTTTAATCAAGTCTATGTGTGTGGATTCCAAAGTGAAAGTGTGTGGCCAAGCTGCAAAGAGTATGAGGAAGCCAGATAGCAGGTTGCTCATTCATTAAGTATTCCCACTGAAACCACATATTTTTTTAATATCCATTAGTTTACTTCTAAAGGACCTGAAGTACTCTCTCATACGTAGACTTTCAAGCTCTAACTACCGTCTTTGTTAATGGTTAAAAATGATTTGTCAATGACAGAACAGATCAATTCTATACAATTAATTGCTCAGAATTTCATTCTGTAATCTCGTTAAATGTGATAATGAAATAAAGCTACTCTATTCTATTCTAACAGCTTTGCCAAGAAAATCACTCTAGCTGTTACTGAGTCACCTTGAGATGTCCATTTGTTTTTGTTTTTTAAAGGTAGCCTTTTAATTCATCTTGAGGACTATTGACAATGTGACATGACAACAGCAGATTTGACAAGGTGACAAAAGCGCACCACTATCACTCATCAATAATGTCATGTTAATATAACATATATCTATAATGTGAAACCATATCTTCTAGCTGTTGGTTTTCCCTTTAGTGATGGATGTTTTGATTACTGACTGAGAGCAGATTTGTGTGTTTTATTTCCCAATACATATGAATGATATAGTGTCGTTGCCTCACAACAAGAAGGCCTCGGGTTCGGTTTCCTGGGTTCTTCTGTGCAGAGTTTGCATGTGCCTGTGTGGGTTTCCTCCGGGTACTCCAGTTTCCTCCCACTGTCCAAAGACATCATGTTTAGGTTAATTGGTGACTAAATTGTCTGTAGGTCTGAGTGTGTATGTGAGTGGTTGTTTGTCTCTCTCTGTCTCTATGTGTTGGCCCTGCGATGGACTGGTGCCCTGTCCAGGGCAACCCCACTCTCACCCAATGCAAGCTTGGATTGGCTCCAGCAATCCCCCCTGACCCAGAGATGAATAAGCAGTAGAAGATGAATGAATGAATATTACTCATATAATTGCCAAATGCACCACCATTTTGAAAACTAAATAGATACTGATGTAGATGTGGGCCAATATTTGATTGTGTCAATATTTTTCATGCTATTAAAAGTTAAGTTATTAAGTTTTGCAGTTGTCGGCATTTGACAAATAAAACTTTGAACAGCTGTTAAATGGCACTGCTTAAATTGCTTGTACCAGAAAACATAAAATACCATAATTGAATATTATAACACAAACACAAACCTATTGTACATTTGGACTTGATTGTAATGAAATGTTCCATTTTGTCCATTCTTAAACCGTGTTTGTCTTTTCTCATTGGCTAGGTCAATGCAGTGACAGACAGGAAACAAGTAAAGGGGTGTGGCATGCAACACATTGATGACAAGGCTAACCCAGAGGTGTCCAAATCTGGTCCTGGAGGGCCACTGTCCTGCATGTTTTAGATGTTTCCTGTTCCAACACACCTGATTCAAATGAGTGGCTCCTGATCAGACTTCAGCAGAGCTTGATGATGAGCTGATCATTTGAATCAGGTGTGTTGGAGCAGGAAACATCTAAAACATGCAGGACAGTGGCCCTCCAGGACCGAATTTGGACACTTCTGGGCTAACCCATTCCAACATTCAAGCTTTTTTGGTCTGGCTCAAAGTGGTGAACTGATTAACAGGCCAACTGATATTTCTATCTATTAAGCTGCTAGCAAGGCTAATATAAAATACACAATTGTTTAGTTTAAAAGACTCAAGGACTCAGTTTGTAATAAACTGTAATACATCAAGTCAGCTGTAAGTAATCACTAATAAACTGGTAATAAATGGATTTAGCCTAGATTATGTACAGGGCTTTTCCAGAAGTTAAGTAATCAAATGGGCCAAAGGAAAGCTCTTTTTGATGATCTTAAAATATAGGTGGAAAAATTCAGGAAGGAGAATATACATCAGCCAAATGGATTTTTACAACCTGGCAGCTCAGAGGTTCTTCCTCTTAATGGTTTATGACGAATACTTGAAGTTACATCTTGTTATCTTTAAAATAAAGGCTGCGTTATCAGACAGTGCATTCACACTAGAAGATCTAAAACCTTCTCCAGCATGAGGAGAAAGAAATTGGCCATGTCTCGTGTGTATCCAGACAGCCAGTGTTTCCCTATAGAAGACCCTTTTCAGTTAATGAGCGTTGAATACGAAAATGCTTCTGCACCCCAGTCATCGCATGTGTATCCCAGCCAAGGGTGAAGAATGATGACAGAAAGATCAGGGAGATGTGATATGATTTGATTTATAATGTCTGCATGACCTTTACTACCTGTGTTGGCAGTTGAGTAGAGAGAGACACAGAGAAAGAGAGCGAGGGAGGGAGAACAGGGGCGATACAGAGATAGAAGAGGGTGGGGTGCTTCTTGGAGAGGGATGAAGAATGTGAAGACATGAGGAGCAGGCAATTAGGGAGAGAGAATAAATTGTGGAGGCCACGTAGCATTTGTTGTTGTTTACACTTAAAAGCTTGAATAGCTTCAGGGTTTCCACCTCTCATCTCACTGTTCAGCTGTGCTTTTTTCCCCTCAGGCATTCAGCTGTTTTCTTCACTGCATCTGTAATTGACCCTCTTTCTTTATTTCTTGCCGTTTCTCACTGTATCTCTTTCTTTATCTCTCACCTTGTATGTCTTTCTGTGCCCCTCCATCACTCCAAAAATGTTCATTATTAAGTGTAGATGAAGTTTATCTGTTGACTCAGGTTTCTGACACAAACATACAAACAGACACAGTCATATGTCGAGATGGCAGACAGAGAAGGGCACCAGAGAAAAAATTATTCGGAGAGAAAGCAGAGCGTATCTTTTTCGGGAGTGGATGAGAGAGGGCAAAAAAAAAAAAAAAAAGAAGAAAAAAAATGAAAATCAGAGAAATGATATGGAATGAAGATGGGAAATTATGCTGCACTGTATAATGGAAGAAAGAAAGAAAGAGAGCGGGAGGAGGAGCGTGAAGAGAAAGATAATTGGGCCAAAGAGAGGAGAAAAAGGCTGTGGAAGAAAATGAGAGATGATAGAGGGAAAGGTTGAGCTTGAGAGGAGATAAAGGAAAAGGCACCAGAGAGAGCGGAATGGAGGAGAGGACGTTTCCTCTGTGTTTCATAGCTAATGTTGAATGATGGGCCAACTGTGGAAATACTACCATTTCATCCATCACTCATACCTTGACCCTGCTCCGGCCCCATTCTGAAACTATATGTGCAGTCATCTTTTTTTGTGTGTGTGCGTTTTATGGACACACGGTTATTGAAACTGTAGTAACTTATATGGGCAGGGCGCAGCATTAAAACAAACCTCCTCGGCATCTGAGGAAATGAAGGGTGCATGGAGTTATGCTGAAGGACGTCATTTCGTGTTGAACAAGCGGGCGTGTGTGTTTGTGTGCGTGCGTGCGTGTGTGTGTGTTTGTATTAATTGTGTTGAGTTCCAGTCCAGACAGGATGGATGCGGATTGTGAAACTAAGGAGTCAGTTCCCACGGTGAGATCGAGGTTCCCATGGCAACCATTGCAAAGGGAGGACACTGGATTACCCTCACTCTCCCTCTTTGGCTCCTCTCTCTCCCTTCCTCACTCTCTCTGTCTCAAGGGTGATAAAGGATTGTACTCTCATTAATTTTTCTGCCCTCTCGAGACCAAAGTGTCCAGGAAGGTGCGTGTGTGTGTGTGTGCACACATATGTGCATACTCCTGTGTGTGTGCGCATGTGTTATCACACGAGTATGCATCCATATGCGTGCGCTGGTTGTTATGGATGCAGCCTCGACTATTTAATATATTCCTGTCACCCATTCAGCACTTTTTGTATTTGTGCTTAAGAGTGTTTGTGTGTGTGTATTTGTGCTGTTTTGTGCTCAAATCCAACACAATATTTTCTTTAAGTTTACTACTTCAGACTATTTTCTCTTTTCAAGCTCTGCTTCTCACTTTGGAGCCGGGGCTCCTTATCCCAGTTTGACAGCAAGCAAACACAAATGCAACAACCACACACAGCACACGCACACACAGTTTACACTTCAACTTCTTGGCCTCTAAAATCCTCTTGGGAATATGGCAGTCTGAGATTGCCATCCCAACTTTCAAGGCAATTGGGGTTCAGACTGTTATGATTAGTGGTTCCATGAGTGCTAACGGAGCAGGGGCACTCCCTGTTTGTCTTCACAAATCTCTAAAAGACTTGTCTCTCCTGTCCACAACAGTCCAACTTGACCCAACCAACACTTACTGCACTTCTCTCTTTGTGTTTTGTCTTGTCGAACAGATTTGGTACTTAGGTCTTCCACTGAAGCTTCAATATTGTCCCTCACTTTTAAGTGGCTTTGGATAAAAGCATCTGTGAGATGAGTAAATGTCTTATTGGCTGTTTTATGGTACCTTTCTTGCTTTTGTAGTAGTAGTAGTAGTAAATATTAAATAGTAAAACTGTCTTGTCAGAAGTTGTGTTTGTACTTCTAAAGTGTGACACTATTTCATCTTTCCAACCGTGAGAATTCACATGTGGATTTTTTGTAGGATATTTTGTAAATGGCTTGCTCACTGCAAAATCAACAGAGCAGCTTAAATCAACATTCATATTCAACCTGTACTTCTTTGGGGTTTCCTTAGGGTAAAACATTATCATTGACCGGATATAGACAGGTTGCAAGCTGGAGACACAAAATGAAAACAGATTATACCTGACAGGTACCAGGAGTTACTGAGTAGTTGAAAATGATGTGAATTATATGCTATGGCAATCTCAGGCTCCATACCTCAGTGGGAGGTCACAGACAGGTGTGGTAGGTTACATCCACAATACTGTGTTTTCAATATAAAGCACATTTCTTCTGCTACATCATCCCTTCCTGTCCACTATTTTCAAGCTCTGATCATCTTGGAAATGCTGTTGACCCTGTTTTTATTTCTTCTGGAAACAATGACGTTGCTGCTCCCTGACTGAGACGCATCAAAAAGTAACATGGATAGTGAATTAAACTTATAGATAATATGCCAAACATTTCAGTAGTTGTTTTAATGGCAACTGGTGGTCTAACATTTCCTTAAGTCTCTGTTGTTGGTCGTTATCTAACTATTTTAATTGAATCGTAACTCCCTGTTAACATGTCTGAAGAGGTGTCTGATAACATGTTATAAAAGCTTGGATTTAGATTTTATCTTGGCAAAAACTGGAGCTTTAAAATAAGCCTATGTCTTTGTCTGGAAAAAGGGAATACACCTGGTGGGATAAGCAAGAGGCAACCCAACCACTTTGCTGTGTTTGACTGAGACAGCTGTCAGTCAGGCTTATGCTCACTTTCCAAGTATAAATATGTGAAATATGTTAATATTATAATCTTTATTATTCCTGTAATCAGTGTTCAATCAATGAGCCTTAACTTTGTTCCACATGGTTTGAGCGCGTCAGCATTTTGGCCATCCTGCTGAACTGTGTGACTCTAGGGATGTTCCAGCCTTGTGGCCACACCCCATTCTTCCTGCAGGTAAAGTGCGCGCGTACACGCACACACACACGCACACACACAGATATTGGCATTACTGTAGTTTTGAGGCCCTGACCTGATTGTTTTATCTTTTTCTCCAAAACACACCCTCACAATGATGGCTTTGAATTAAAATTAGCCCACACAAGCATAGGAAGACACATGCATGCACGCTCATGCATTGACACACTCACACGCACAATCTGAAATTACAAACTAATTATGTTCAGCTGTGCGATTTTATTATCAAGGGTCTGAAAAGTTTTTGCTTTCATTTTTTTCCACCACCTAATCAGTTTACACTAATCTTCTGGGTTTGTGTGTGTGTGTGTGTGTGCAGGCTCTGGATGATGGGATCTTTGTGTTTTTTGCTGGGGAAATGGTGGTGAAGATGGTGGCTCTCGGGGTCATAGGTCAGAGTGGTTACCTAGGCGACACATGGAATAGACTGGACTTCTTCATTGTTATAGTGGGGTGAGTGTTAAACAGGCGCGCACGCCAACATGCACATAGAGACACGCGCATCTGACATTAAATATGAGCCAAGAGTGTGTGTGTGTGTATGTATATGTATGTGTGTTTTGTGTAAAGCTTAGACACTTGTTTAATGCCAGTTAAATGTCAGGCGTGTGTGTGTGTGTATGAGACAGTTCCACAGAATGACAATCGTGTCATTTGGTCCTGAGAGACAGAGACCGCAGCGATTGGTAGTTAAAAGGCTATGTATTCCAGAAACAGTGCACTGCATTCTTTTAGATTCCCAGCAGACAATCAGGATTTGCCAAGGTCAGGCTCATCAGGATGCCAGTGACACAGCAGTGGCTTTCCCTCTTTGCAGGATGCTGGAGTACTCCCTTGATGGACATAACATCAGCCTATCTGCTATCCGGACCGTCCGGGTTCTCCGCCCACTCCGAGCCATCAACAGAGTTCCCAGTGAGTTTCTCTCCTCTTTCCTCCAGAACAGCAGTTGTTGTCCTGACTTAATTGGTGCTTCTGGCACACTTCTAGCTCTGTGTTTACAGTTAACAGATTTGCTAATTTAACACATTGCATCACTAGATTAAGAGATTTTTCTTTAAACATACTGGTCTAAACCTGCTACAAGAGGGCACCATGTTTGGATACTCATCAAAAACGTCATCATACACAGGCTGTGCTTCCTGTGTATGATCAGTGCTTCCATTACACTGGGCCCCGCTGCCATTACGGCACTTAAACGACTTCTACTACACATATATCATTATTAATAAAGCAGGAAGAAGAGGAGAGTGAGAGGGAGAGAGAGAAGTCATCATCGCTTAGCCTAAGAAACTAATAGAACCTTGGTAGCATGTACATAACATAAATACAACAGCAATGGGACATTACACTCACTGCAGCCTGGCAATAAAAGCCCTGTTAAAAAATAAATGGTTTCTGCCTCATGAAATACAAGAGAGCTTTTAATTTGAAATGGTGACATAAAGTATTCAGCTCACAGTAATACAAAATGCTGTAAGTTTAATGCAGTAACATGGCCAACAGCCTGCAGCGAGTCCTTTACTGCAATACCGCTCTACTCATTATACATGTCAAACAGAGAATTCAGAGTAAATGTTATATACTGGTGTTGAGGTAAATAAAAGCTTAACTGTGAGCTTTGTGACAGAAAATTAGAAGAATATTTTTTCTACTCTACTACTATTACTGCAGTAATGATTTAATACAAATGAGGAAATATCACTGAAATATTTGAATCATGTTGAATCAACAATTTTGTCAGATAACATTACTGTTATAAAATCTGAATTTGACCCTTGGTTGTCCTCTTCTTGTGTATTGTCTTTCATTCTTATGGCTCTGTCTTGCAGCACATTGGACTTTAAATAAAACACTGCTTGTGAGGTTAAGGTGTTGAGTTTTAACTTTGATTGTATTTTTATATACTCGATGAACAGTCAAGGACTCTCCTGACCTAAGGACAATGATGCAGGTCAATGACTGTAAAGACAGAAGAGAGATTTGCCCGGTGAAACTATGTTTCATTCTTTATTTTACGAGTCTCTAACCTGACCATGTGTTGCCCAAGCCCCAGACTGAAGGCATGGAGCTACTATATGAGCTCAATGTGAAGATCACTGCAGTACAGGCTTGGCAGAACATCAGCAGGAAAACACCAAAATCTAATGACGTCTCTTGATTGTAGACTGTAGAGCCACTGAAAACATGAATTATGTTGACTGAGCAAAACTCTTGTATGTGTATTATAACTTGTCCAATCAGCTTCCGGTCCCCTGTGACAGATTGATAATGTTTTAAAAGCAGCTAAAATTCCTGCACTCTGCATCTGGAAAAACGCAAATCTCAAAGTCAGCAACCGCATTAATAAGAGCCAATGCAATGAAAAATGTGTCACTACCCTTGTACTCCCTGACCACACTGTAAATTCTACTTCATTCCCATACTTCCCCAAGATGCACGGCGATTAGCAGCGGCAGCCATCCAATAATGGACACGTATCAACAAATCAGAATGCAGCGAACTAAGTCACTGAGCTCATTGTAATGCTTGTGTTGTCGTTAACCGCCCAGCGCACAAACTTGGCCGGCGAATTTTACTTTCATTCTTGCTCTTTCTTTTTTTGAACTGCATATTCTGACCTTGGCATAACTCATACTAAGCTCTTATAAGATGGGGGCATGTTTGAAGTAGCCAAAAGTCTAGAAGCAGCATGTTGGAGGATCTTGTGTCCGAGCTCTTCAGCAGAGTGGAGTGGAGGCTGATTATCAGTGTCTGAACTCTAATTAATCCCCATTCAGTTAATTTCACTGGTCCTGTTCTGTTCTGCCATTTGACATGCTGGCCAACACTGTTACTGCCATTTTGCCAAATTTGGGGCTTGGTTACATGCTGTGTGTTTATGCTGTACGTGTGTGTGTTGGTAGGTATGCGTATCCTGGTGACTCTCCTCCTAGACACACTCCCCATGCTAGGCAATGTGCTGGCGCTGTGCTTCTTTGTCTTCTTCATCTTTGGCATCGTTGGCGTGCAGCTGTGGGCGGGGCTACTGAGGAACCGCTGTTTCATGGGCGAGGATGTCAAGATGTGAGTTACTATAGTAACTGCCAAATGCAAAAATTAGCAATAGGCCAACCTCATTACTCTGAACCCAACGTCAAAAGTTTGCTCACAAGCCTCCTTCACCCAGCTATTATTTATAAGATGGGCTCGATATCTCTGATAGTCTGATCTTGTTTGTTCTCTAATCAGCTTCTTCTGGGGGGGAAGTTAATGTAGACATGCACTTTCTCCTGAATCCTCTAGCAGTGGAGATCACCAATCAAAGGATTAAGATGGATAACTGAATACTGTGTGTTGGTTTTCTTTGCTGCTTCAACACACACCCTCAGAGTTTCTCTGTCACCCCTGTTCTTTAAACATCGTTCTCCGTGTTGTGCTCAATCACTGTCTGACTGCTTCTGTTACACCATCACTTTCTCTCCTGCTCACATGTTCACAAACCCAATCAATTAATATCACATCACATCACATGCTGTCATATACACCTCCTGACCACACATTTGCTCACCCGTCCTGCTGAGATCATAATCAGTGACTGTATTTATCCGCAGAGGGCCAAGTTGGAGCTGTCAGATACAAGCAATTGATTGGTTGATAATTAATGCACTGGGCACTGCACTGTTAGTACCCAGACTAACTACTCAGTACTTCTAGTATTACCAGGACCTGCTCTGGACCTATGGTGCTAACCATGGCCACACCATGCCATCTTATAATAGTAATAACAGTATAATAAAAGTAGTAGTAATAATTGTAACAATAACAACAACAACAACAACAATAATAATAATAATAATAATAGCCAGAAGAAGAATAGACTGTTTAGTATATAGTATCTTCTGAGAAAGCATCATAAATACAATAACAGTATGAAAAAAAATTACAATTAAGACATAAAGTTAATAAGTAACATGAATAAAGACTGTTAAAAAGTGACAGTGATTCTTGTAGTAGTTTGAAGTGACTAGAAACTACTACTCTAGTTGTTATCTAGTGATTGTCTGTTGTCACTTTGAAGAGCTGAAAACTGTCCTGTTAATTATGGCTGCAACACAAAGTGATAAGAAATACAGAAGGAGTACTGCTGAAAAACTTGATGAACAGAATTGAAAATCTGGAACTTTTTTATTTCTTTCGATTGTATCATTGGTGCAGACATTTGTGGTGGCATCTTGAGCTTATTACAGCTTTTAAATATCACATTATTGTCTTGTTTTATTCATGCATGGTCACATTAGGGTAGGATTTTATTTTCAGTTAGCAATTTTTAATTCTTTTCCTGCTTCATCAACAACAGAATGACCTTTTATAATAAGAAGTGAGAGCTCTGCTTCTCCGTGACCCTTCTTTACAAAACAGATGATTGATTGCTTATCTTTCCAATGCACCCTCCCACTCTGTTTTTTTTTTTTCTCCACCTTCATCTGTATTTCTCTCTCTGTTTCCACATTTTGTCCTTTAGCACCCTTGCATATTTTATACCGTCTTCTTTTGTTGCCAGAAAACAGACCTTTTCTACAAAGAGCAGGTTGATACAATGATTTATTCTCCAGAAAACCATTTGGACTTTACCAAAATTTATCTGGAGACTATTTTTTTTTTTTTTTTTTTTTTTTTTTGTTTATTTGTTTAGTTTTGGTAGAGGAAAGAAGCTGGCAGTGCCCTAAGTTTAGGGCACTGCCAGCTTAAAAATGAACTGACTGACTGACTCTTACTAACAATTACTGTTTTGTGGTCAGAGACTAATATAACTAATATATGTCATTCCTCTGTCCCATAGTTCTCTATTATTGTTCAAAATCTATTAAAAACACATTAGTGAGCTGCACAGTTGCACAGGCTGTTGTGCTTCTTCATTTAAAATAATTCTCAGCAAATGCAATATTTACTGGTGCTTCAGTCATGGCTACCTAAAATTACAGCTCTTTTAAAAAATCTAACTATGAAGAGTGAAGGAGCCACAGCGGAAAGACATTTTAGAGGGAAACAAGAAAGAGAAACGCAGAAGTTATTTGCTTCTCTTTTCATTTGCTATCTATTTTCTTTTGGTATTTTTTAATAGGTGTAATCCATAACTTAACATTAAATAAAGTGTTTTTTTCCCTCACTTTTAAGGAGATACAACATTTCCTTCCTGAGTGGCTACTATCGGCCAGATGAAACCGATGACCACCCATTCATCTGCTCAACAGAAAGAGAGAACGGGATGCTCCGGTGCTCTGATGTGCCTCGCCGCCGCGTAGGTGGGACGTCCTGCCTCCTTAGTGCTGAGGAGGTGCATGCAGAGATGGGACATGGGGTTGATGAACAAGTCTCATGTGTGAACTGGAATCAGTATTACAACCAGTGTCGAGCCGGGGAGATAAACCCCCACAAAGGCGCTATTAACTTTGATAACATTGGATATGCATGGATTGCCATTTTTCAGGTAATTTTTTGAAGGATTTAAAGATGTCCACAGTCATTGGATGATATCCACAACTACACACCACACATTGCTCTTATTACTGTTGGTTTGTGCCTGTGTTTTCACTCAGGTAATTACTCTGGAAGGCTGGGTTGACATCATGTACTATGTCATGGATGCACATTCCTTCTACAACTTCATCTACTTCATTTTCCTCATTATAGTAAGTGCACACACACACGTGTGTTTTCTTGTGTGGGAATTGTTTGGTATAATCAATATTATGAAGAATAGGACATAGACCTGCTCTATATTAAAAGCTTTCAGTTGACTTTTGGTGATTTTGGACTAATAGGTAAATATTGACTTTGTGTGTGTGCAGGTGGGCTCCTTCTTCATGATCAACTTGTGCCTAGTCGTTATAGCAACCCAGTTTTCTGAAACCAAGCAGAGAGAACACGCCTTAATGAAATCAGAGCAGCACGCCCGCCAGCTCCACCAATCGGCTTCCACACTGGCCAGTGACAGCCAACCAGGAAGCTGTTACGAGGAGATAATCCGCTACCTGGCGCACCTTGGCCGTAAGGCATGGCGTCGATTGTACCGCTATTACACTCAGAGGCGCCCACACTTTCACTGCGTGTGCGTGTACCAAGCGGACCGAGGAGGCGGATCCTCCAGAGGTAGCGGAGTCGGGGAGATGAATGGACTTGCCCACCGGCACTCAGGCCACGCCCCCAATGACTTGTCACATCTTCAGCATCTCTATCATCATCATCAGCAGCATCACCATCAGCATCATCAGCCCCAGTCCGAACCTGCCGCCAGTAATGGAGGGAACATTTTTAACTATCCTTTCATATCGCCCCTCCTTAGTCACGTGGTCACTAAAAGCCAGGACCAGAAGAGGCTGGCTGCCACAAGTGCCGACAACAGACTGCCCCAGCTTGTGCTGGAGCATGGTGAGGATCAATTGGTGTGTGTATGTTTCCATGTGACTTCTCAAGGCCAAAATTCACAGCCTGGTCATTACAGGGACAGATTTGCCAATCTGCCGTTGAGCTCTTTTGATGAAAAGGGTTAGGGTAATCCTTGAAGGCCAATCCAACCAAAATTTTAAACAAACTTATTACTCAGCCACTTTCAGTGTGTTTGGCCATGTAGGTCTCAGATTAAGTTGGTGAAATTTTGAAATATCACAGTGTGTTAAACATTTGCTTTTTCTGAGACAGAGTAGATTAATTTAACTATGTTTTGGTGCTGAAAACAATATAAATGAAGAAGAAGAGCCTCTCTTTAGTGCAGACAGACGTTTAACAAGTTTTCAGTCATACACCTTCATCAGACATTCATAGCAAACAGAGTGCCAAAGACCGTGTGGTGTAATTTATACATCTAGTTCATTATTCCCGAGGCAACACATTCATGTATCATACTGTGTTTTGTGGCACATGTGGACTACAAAGATGGAGGATAAATGATAGAATTTTTTCCACCAAGAGAAGGGACACACATAATTAGAACAGCAGCATACACTTAAATGAAAAAGATAATATGACATATCATGATACTGCAGTTTAAAAGAAAAATGTGCCAAATTAGAGTATAATGTTCAAACTAAACTTTTCATACATTCATCTTCTATCTCTTCTCCGTTTCTGGGTCATGGGGGTTGCTGAAGCCAATCCCAGTTTACATTGGGCAATCCTGCCCTGGACAGGTCACCAGTCTATTGCAGGGCCAACATCCAGAGAACATGCAAACTCTGAAACCACTATGGTGCTGCACTCCGAATAAAACTTATTCAAGCATAAAGGTTGAAGTGTCTCCAGACAGTTGACCTGAAACATTTTAATTTGACTGAACCTTTTCTTTGTCCACATTGCCTCCCTTGTGTGAGGGAGAGAGCTAGGATGTAAATATTCATGCAAATAACTTTGTAGCAGGATATTGAAGATTTGGGTGAAGTATTCTCTGCATTACATGTGATCAAAAATCTTATCTTTAACTTGTAAAAAAACAGGTTATTATGCTACAGGGCTGTGCATAGTTGCCTCATGGGGAGGAGCTAAAAGCATTCATCATCAAAATACATTTAAAACAGCAGCAAGTCTTTGCCAGAGACAATGTTATTCAGTTACACGTGTTCGTTGATGGCTCTCACTGGATCCCGCAGGATTTGGATGTTGATTTCCCAGATGTCAGGGGTTCATAAGGGCACCCCATTAAACTGACATAACTCTCACTTAAAGATACAAAAAAAAGGGATAGTTAAAATCAATGCACCAAGATATCCAGATTTTTAATTCCTAGCATGGGTCATGACCGAGAAACATAATTCACCCGTCAAACTCTCAAAGCCGTAATACTCCTGACAACATCAAGATTGACATCTCGGAATCTACAAGACCTCTCCAGTCTCAGACGATATTATACTCAGGCTCAGTAGTATTCCTTCACTGAACTGACCTTGATGTGTAAAATTGGTAAAAAAAAAAAAAAAAAAAAAAAAAAAGCAAAAAAAATAAAAATAAAATAACATCCAATTTTAATACGATTCAATAATCTTTTCTATGCAATCTAGAGAAGTTATTCTGTATGCTGTTACCCTCACTGGGGGAACATGGGCCTCAATGGTTGAAAATCAGAGCTTGTGATCAATGTGTTTTTTGTGTAGAGGAGAGTAATTTTCAGCCAGCCCACCTGCTCAAAGTTTCCTTGCAGACCACATTATCTATAGACACACACCGCAGAACAACTAGATCAGATTTACCATATCAGTCTCCAGTGAAACCTGAATTTGATGTAATTGTAATGACAAGTGAACGGCTAGTGGTAGAGTAGTGTTTATTATGTCATTGGAGCATTCCTCCCGAACTGCTTGCTAATGAATTCCACTGAAATCTTGCCCCCCCCCCCGCCCCCACCACACACACACACACACTCATCTCTGTTCTAATAAAAGAACTCCCCATCTGCACAAAAGCATCCCAACAACAGTGTCCATGTTATTGAATTTCGTCTCCCAGAAATGAATGTTCTGAGCAGAGAATATATTGACTAACAGAATGCCTACATAACTATAACATGAAGAATTAAACTCTCTGCCGTTCCCATGTGTGTGTATGATTTTTATGGCCTGTCTCTACATCACATCTTTCCTGTGTCTGTACAGGGGGATGCACTGGGCATCCTGCGTTACTGTTGCCGGGTGAAGTCCCAGGGGAGTCCTCAGTATGCCCCTACTGCATCTACTACAACCAATTTAGGGACAGCGACAATGTCAATGAGCAGCCTGAGAACCAGCAGCTTGGGTACAGCAATTCATGCCATGGCAACAGCCCGTGTCACAGTAACAGCCCATGCCACTGTAGCAGCCCCTGCCGCGGTGATGCTCAGGTTTCTGAGCCAAAGATACGGCTGCTCCGGCACTGCTGGGCGGGCTTTCGGACTAAACTTGAACTCATTGTTGGCAGCAGATACTTCAACAGGGGGATCATGATTGCCATTCTTATTAACACATTGTCAATGGGCATAGAGTACCACGAACAGGTACGTTTGTAGATATGTGTGTTAGTGTAAGAAGCTGCACGTTTGTATGTGCCGTGTGTGTGTGCCTTGTGCAGATTGGATTTGACTGCAGTGTGATCGAAAATGTGCTAATAATTGTGTGTGGTGAAGTCAATAAACTTACCCTCCAATCAACACTTACAGCAAAAGCATATGGGATCACAGCGTGTGTGTATATGTGTGTGCGACTTTGTGTAGGTGTGTGCATGGATGTATCAGGAGATAGAGAAACTCATAAGACCTGAAGTGTTAATTAAAGCATGACCCTGGGACTGGGGAGAGAATGAGCAGTGCAGAGACGGGGCAGTGCACGAGAAGCGAGCGAATGAGAGAGAACTAAGAAGTGAGGAGCAGGAGAAGGAGAAGGACAGATCTGACATTGTGATTGGCTGAAAGGCAGGGAAAGTCTGTGGGTGGGAGATGAGGGGAGATTGCATTTGGCCCATTTCCTGAACAATATGATAGATCTGGACGGCATGAATGTCTTGAATGACTAACATTAAAGGATAAGGCTGGTTCCATTTTTGCCTATCTGCGTATCAATAAATCCTCTCAACAGAACAGAACTAACAATGAAAATATATGAATGAATACAATAACATTTGAACGTGTAGCCAAAGCCTTATCTGGCTTTTTTCCCCTCTGTCATAGAGGACAATATTCCGTCCTTTCAGTGAATATGAGCAGTGCAGTTTAGTATGAAACACCTCAGAGACTGTTTTATCTCTGGAGAATAGTCCTGCCTTGTATAGGTGGAGGGCAGCTGCGCATCTGTAAAAAATTATAATTTCAAAGTCATCCAGGTTTCTTCTCTCTTTGCCCCAAACTTGATTTTTCCTACTAACAAATGATTCACAGTTATCATCAACAGTTCTAAAGACCCACATTTGGGTTTATGGGTTTTAAAGCGGCATCAACACTGGCATGTGAAAATATATTGTATTTAACACTGCCTAGCAGTTCAGTATAGAGACAAGAATTCAGAAGTCAGATCCCAGTCCCAGAGTGTCTCTAAAAAGGATAATGGTGAGCTCAATTCATTCACACTAGAGACAGAATCATTGGCAGTGTGAGAATTTGATATAGGATGGGGTGATATATATGTACAGTGAAAACACTAGCTGTTTCCTTTTTCTTCCTGGCATCACCATATATGGAGAGTATAGAACTATCCATTGGCTTAACATAGTCTTAGACAGACATTTCTGAGACTCTCAGTGTCCTACCAACGTCGTCTTTACACCCTTCTAACATGACCCTCTTTAAAACCCTCTTTTGTTTTAAAACAACACTTAAATGTTTTACAGGGGTGATTTGCTGTTGGACTGTTTCTTGGCTGGAAGTAATAATCTCTAGGAGATTCCACTGGTTTCCTCCCAACCTCACAGTTAAGGCATCCAGCCAAGACAGTGTTTGGCACATAAGCCCACTGCAGCTTCATATTTAGGAGATGTAACTCTCTGCCATTTTCCTTTAAATCTAGTTTGTCCCTCCTGTTATACCTCAGGAGAGACTTGCCCCTCCATTTGAGACACACAGATCTCTATAATATTGTTAATATACACATGTATTTACTATACATGACTGTGGGTAAAAACCTCCTTAATTCAAATTCTGGGTCAGGCTTCCTCTTTATTTGAAGACTTTATCCACATAAACAATCACCGTTGTTTTGAATATGGCATTTTAGAAATTCCTGACATACTGAGTTTACAGCCTTCCACTCTGTCAGTCAGTCTGTCTCTGTTTATTTGTTTATTTTCTTCTGTGCCTCTCTGTCTCTGTGCATCAATCTTTCCCTCTTCTCTCTCCACAATCGTCTTACCTCCTCAGCCCCAGGAGCTGACAGATATTTTGGAGATCAGTAACATGGTGTTCACAAGCCTCTTCAGCCTGGAAATGCTGCTGAAGCTCATGGCCCTCGGGCTGTTTGGCTACTACAAGAACCCGTACAACGGCTTCGACAGCATCATTGTCATCATCAGGTTGGGTTTGCCTTCATATTTCTGTCGTTAAATCTTCCTGTTGTAATCTGAAAGTCCTTGTCACAAGCCAGCACTGCAGTCACAACTTCCAAACTGTCCAAAAGTGATGTTGGTTCTGACACTGAAGCCAAGTGGTTACACTCTGGTACAGGCAGCCTGTATCTTCCATTATCCTCCATTATGTAGTACAACAAACTAAATTATGTATCTATGTTTTAAGGCTCTGCTTGTTTACTATGCCAGTGAATGCTGCTCTCACCTTCTGTACTGGCCTGTTTTCTTGGTTGAGTTAAGACGCGCTTCACCTAGGAAGATGTTTTTTTTTTTTTTTTTTTGCATACTTAAAAAATACTTACAGCTGAGGTTAAGTAGGTTAAGTTGTTTTCTTTTAATGGGAATTTAACTTTATGTTCATAATCTGCTTGCCATCTGTGTGTGCTTTAGTGTGTGTGAGATTGTAGGGGAGGCAGAGGGAGGCTTATCAGTGCTGCGCACCTTCCGTCTGCTGAGAGTTTTGAAGCTGGTCCGGTTCCTCCCTGCCCTGAGAAGGCAGCTGGTGGTGCTGATGAAGACGATGGACAATGTGGCTACGTTCTGCATGTTGCTAATGCTCTTTATATTCATATTCAGGTACAGTATATTTTCTTTTTCTCCAAGTGCAACACCACAGGCCTAAAATGTTTTCTCAGCTTTACTTATGCTGATTATTCCATACAAAAATGATCAACTACTGACCTTTTTCTTACACTGTTGCAGGTGGTATTTCTGCATGTTTTATGAGCTTTTGTAAAAAACACAGGCAGCATTACTGCATCTTCTTGCACATTATCCATATTAAATTACCATGAAATGAAAACAATGTATTTTTTCAGTGCTTTGTTTGTGTGTGTGTGTGTTGCAGTATCTTGGGGATGCATCTGTTTGGCTGTAAATTCGGTTTACGACAAGACAGTGGAGACACTTTACCTGACAGAAAAAACTTTGACTCTCTACTCTGGGCAACTGTCACTGTGTTTCAGGTTAGACAAACACACAAATTCAAGCAGATGTGTACAAGCACGCAAATATATTAAATTCATCGGGAATAGTTAATGTAGTACCCTGCCCTCCCCTCTGGTGAATTGTATTTTTAAATGAATTGTGATGAGATCTAAACAGCAGCTGCTGCTGTCACTGGCATTAGTCCTGACAATATTCTCACTTATTTCATTTGCTCCAGTTTGGGAGTGATCACAACTCGAGTTTTCAGCAAAATATAAAAACCTCTCCCAGGGGGCAGGTAAGATACGCTTCACAGGCTGAGGGGGAAGCAGGGTAATGAAACACACACTCCACATGAGCTCATTTAACACTGATGAGCATCATTACTGCTCAACTGACGATGAGATATTAAAGGAAGAATCAGCTCTTACAATTTCATTATTGTACTCTGAACAACTTTTAGCTTTCTATGTTGCCTGTCTGGTCCATTTGTGTGTGATGTGACTCCGTATGATGTCCCCCCCCCCATCTGCAGATCCTCACCCAGGAGGACTGGAATGCGGTTCTCTATAACGGGATGGCCTCCACAACGCCATTGGCTGCTCTCTATTTTGTCGCCCTCATGACTTTTGGCAACTACGTCCTCTTCAACTTGCTAGTGGCCATTTTGGTTGAGGGCTTTCAAGCTGAAGTAAGGGCAAAGACACAGTTTTACTTGAGCTGCTTAGAGGTCAGGGGATAGGGAATGAGACTAATTGAGGTCTGTTGTGCTGATGATACCAAAGCTCCCTACAAAATAATCTCCACCATCCTGTATGTGGGGTTTCTCCCCTGTCTCTCTTTAGCCATCACGTTTTTCCCTCTCTTTGTCAGTTATTCTTCCTCTTCCTGTATCTCCATCGCCTTTTTTTCTCTATCTTTCTTTCTCGCTAACACTCACACACATGTACATGCAATGCTCTCCAGGGTAGGGTTGTGTTTGATATTGCCTGCCATTCACAGCTGGTGAGCTTTTGTTGTTTAGTTTTCATCTTTTATCTCCAGCATCAGAAAGCACTTGCTCTCTCTCTCTTCCTCTGTGTCACACAAGCACAAACACACACACACACGCACACACTAAGATACCCTTTGCCAAAGCCGTCTGCTTCCATCTTTCTGGCGTGAATTTTAATTAAATTCAGTAAAGCTTTATTGGCGTGACTACAGGAGATCGCTGCCAAAGCCATGCACATAACTCAACTGGAGAATACTGGAGATCCCCTCCACCCGTCTGCCTCCTCAACTCTGTCTTTCCCGCTCCACTCCCTCGTATTTTTCATTTTCAACAGTCAACATGCAGTAATAAAAGAAAGGTGCTGATTATAATGATGAAGATGGTCATGATATGATGTGTTTTCTGTGTGTGTTTAGGGTGATGCCAACAGATCTGAATCAGATGATGAGAGACAATCACTCTCTTGTGAGGATGAGGAAAAGTTGAGAGAGTTATATGCTGCAGGTACAGACCCTTATATCAATTTAAAACTGGCTGTAGAAACATGAACACACCTCAAAGGAACAATTTTTGAGTTTTGCTAATGCTAAATAGCCACTATAGCATTAACAAGCTGAAACAAACATTGTGCTTTCACCATCACAATTGCTTTAGAGAAGAGCTGTCTCCACTTTGTGCAGTGTTATCATAGTTATCATACTAATGAGCCCAAGTAGCAACACACTTGTCAGGTGAGAATCACCACAACCTGCAA
Organism: Echeneis naucrates; assembly: GCF_900963305.1. Taxonomy (NCBI): domain Eukaryota; kingdom Metazoa; phylum Chordata; class Actinopteri; order Carangiformes; family Echeneidae; genus Echeneis; species Echeneis naucrates. Next base: position 21,253,388 of record NC_042511.1, read on the forward strand.
CTGCCAAAAATCCTTATTTGGAACAAGAGAAAGCATGCAAGTAGCTCTTTCAACACACAATTTTGTTTCATCAAAACTTTTTTTTTTTTTTTTTGTAGTTAAAGTAGAAGACATTCAACCTTTACCATTTGTCTCTGGGTATACAGCATAAGACACAACCGGTCATATAGCAGGTTTTTAAAATATGTTCAACCAAAATTATTTTAGAGCGAGAACAAACAGAAGCAGTAATATAATCAGTTCCAATTTACAGACTAATTTCATGTTTGAACTTTTACCAGTCACACTTGATATATGTGATGGTTTTCCTGTTTAAATGTCAAACACCCTCTTTTAATATCACATAATTTTGTATGAATCCAAAAATGTTGATATATTTTTTATTATATATCCATTTATATTCCTGTAAAAATCTTTTTAAAATCAAGTGCAAATTTGTAAAAGTTCTCTGTTGCTGATTTAAAAGCTGCTTTCTAAGATTCAGTTCATTCTGTTTTGTTCATTTATTATTTTTTTCATTTATTTGTGCAATTTTATGTGAATATTGCTTTTCATACAACAGACAATCTGAAAAATATACATTTTTACATTTCAGAATGCGCATCCTTAAATTATAAGATATGAACTGCTCTCTAGTGCCACAAATTCCCAGAACAAAAATCTATGAGAGGACATGACATCTGTGTCTTCAGTGGTAGTTAAAACTATGATCATAACTGATACAATATTAAGAAACACTAAGAAATACAAAACAAAAAATGCTGCTTGTGTATTTGTATGTACAGAACTCAAGATCCAAGCCATGATGCTGAGCCCCAATGGTCTCCTGAACCCAAAGGCCTCCATGCCCCCACCTCTCCCTCCAACAATGCCAGTCATTACACACACTGCAGCCACACCCATAATAAACTCCGTCCAGTTACGGCGACCGAGTGGCACTTCCACAGATGTGAACAGCCTCGAGCAGAGGTCACCGGTGAGTCTGGGACGCATTGTCTTGTCACCTTTATAAACTATCAGTGTATTCTCAAGACCTAAAAAATTACATGGATGCGTTTTCTCCCCCCATACAGTCCATTTATAATTTTATTTTTTTACCTCCCACAGTTAGATCAGCTGAGTAAAATAACCCTGATATCACTGATATCACATATTTGAGGTAAATGCAAGGTACATTGGGCAGTTTGATGTGCAGGTAACTGATGATGGTTTAATCTCAACTAAATTGTGTTAGAATCTCCTTCATTTGTGCTGGAGGATCTTGCTCTCCACTGTCTTCCTGATAACCGAGAACTGACCCAGCACAAGAGTTGGGCTAGATCCAATCTTTATGTTTTGCCTTGGGGCTCAGATCTGTGTCATTATATCTAACACCATGTCTGCACAGTTAGTGCAACATGAGCAGCCTGGTAGAAAGGCAGCAGCACCCTCAGTGCTCTGCATGTTTCTTCACAGAAGGTGTTCAGGCGCTGCACCGAGTCATAGGTCACCTGTATTTTGAAAAATAACCAAAGTGCAACACTCCAACACTGCGGTTACAAGAGTAAAATAGAGAGAAGCAGACCTGAAGCATAAAAACTCCCTTTTATGGTTGCGGGTGCAAGTCAAATGCCACCTATTAGACTACCAGTGTGACAGATTAAAATAAGAGAGTATCTCTTTTGTCTGACATGCGTGAGATGGACGACTGTAACACATGGCTGAAGCACTTTCTTTGCAGACATACCATAATACCTGAGTGCATCCAAGCAAACTTACTATCAGCTCAGATCATGGAGTGAGTCAGAATCATGACAGAAGGAAAATATGTTTTTTGAGGTGTGACAGAAAGCTAAACCTGTGCAGTGCTGGGAAAAATTACTCTTTTCAACCGCCGCTGGTTGTTAATTGGTGGCACATCATGCCATTGTCAGTGTTACTGTTCCCTCTCTATTAGGGTTTGTTTTGGTGCACTGTATTTTGAATGAAGGCTATTTCAGCATGTCCTTCATTTGAATTGGACAGCTTTGAAAATTAATGAATGCATATTCGGATAGGTTTTCCACAGGTCCGTATCAGTTTTGGTCCAACAATTTGAAGAACTCAAACATGCATTATGCATTTGCCCTCTGCAATCATTAGGGATGCATTGTCTTCGAACACTGGAGTTTAACAATCTGGTTCAAGATGAGAATCTGAACTATGCCCCTTTTCCACTGTCAGAGAACCAGCTAAGACCCACTAAAGTCAGATTTTTTTGGCAGTAGAAAACATTACGAATCCCTCTGCATTTATTGCCTCTGGTTCCAGTCAGCATTAGTAAACACAAAGGTTTTTGCCTCTTTGCATTCTGTTAAACATTTCAGACAATGTAGACAGACCTATCACCTGACGGCATGGTGCTCTTCTTCGTTTTAAAAACACAGTCAGTGAATAATCTTTCTCACTTAAAGGCTCTGACACCGCAGCAACAATTGGTGATGAAATGTAAAAGATGTGTTTGCAGCCAACCACAACTGGCAGTGCAAAAGGGGTCAGTAGGCTTTTATTTCCAAGTCCACCTGCTTTTCCCTGTAATTTGGGTAGAAAATGACATAGTGGAAGCTTATTGACCGTGGACATCTTGAATTTAAAGACTTAAAAATTAAAATTAAAAACCAAACAGGGACCCATTCATAAAACCATTGCTCCACAACACAAGCAGCTGTCAAAACTCCACAGTGTGCCTCTGAATTTGTTACTACATTCAGAAATATAACTAGACACTCCTGTTATCTACAGGTGTCTACACAGTCTCTGTGGGACAGCGGGCCAGAGAGCCGTCGCTCCAGCTGGACTAGCATCGGTCGAGCCCCCAGCCTTCACAGGAAGAGCCAGTCGGGAGAGATGGAGTCCCTTTTGTCTGAAACACGCACCAGCTCCAACCTGAGCAGCAGGGAACAGTCTCTGGACCAGCCTGAGTACCTGCAGGTGCCCATGCTTCACCTGTCCGACTGCAACGGCACCACCTTTCACGTCCCTGACAGCTGCTATGACGAAGCTCCCCTGACAACACATTACCTCAGTGATCAGGAGGAGGAAGAGACCGAAGAGGTGAATGAAAACCTCTTGCCATTTGATATATATATATATATATATATACATATTAATATTTGCAGATATTATGTATATTTATGTTTATGTTCCAAGAAACAATCATCTTGATGATGTCCTCATTCTGATATTTTTTGCCAAAGCAAGTTAATATAAGAACTTTTTTTTTTTTGGCAAGTTCAAAAACTGCTGTTAATTATCATGCAAAGACATAAATTGCAACCACAGTGACCCAGTGACACTGATGTAATATTTCATTAGCTGAATCTAATTTATGAGAACAGACTGGGAACATTATTTCAAAAACCTGAGCTGCATTGCAAGATTTATGCCCATGTGCTGATATACAGTACGGGATCATCAATAGTAATTCACAGGAGAATAATTTAGGTGATGAGCTCACAAAGTGAAAAATACAATATTTCATTTAAATGTGTATTTAAGCATGTCATTTGCAAATGTGTGTGTGTGTGTCTATGTGATTGTGTTTGGGTGCTCGTGTGTTCCTTACAGAGTTTATGTAAGAAGCTGAAGAAGATGCTGGAGCCATATGAGCCTCAGTGGTGCCTGGAGCATGAAGAGTGGTCCCTCTATTTGTTCTCTCCACAAAATGGGTACACGCACACACGTGTGCATGCACACAGCCCTCAATGCTTTTCTGAGTTGTCTAGGTGGCTTAAACCACAACTGAGGGTTAGCTGTAATTATTTTTACTTTTTATCAATTAAAACAGCAGAATGTGAACTTTCCATCATAATTCTGAAAAATTAGGCAATGACGGTGATGTGGGTGAAGAAGTGGGATGATGACGATGATTATGATGCTCTTCCTTTCCTGTTGTGTCTTTCTTATAGTTTCAGGTTGTGGTGTCAGCGGGTTGTAAGTCATAAGATGTTCGACCACATCGTTCTCCTCTTCATCTTCCTTAATTGTATCACTATTGCCCTGGAGAGACCAGACATACAACCCAACAGCATGGTAGCACACACGTGCATTCATGTGTTTCACTGGTGTTGTACAAACATGCTTAACCTTGAGTGACTGCTGCTTATGTCTAATTTGATATTTTTTCATCTTCATTGTGTCTTTACTTGTGAAGAGATCATGTACCAATAAACCTGCCTCACTTTAAACTAAATCTAAATCTAGCCTTGACCACTCAGGCCTGACCCTTAAACTGAAATCAGTCCTTACAAATATGGATCACAAACAGCACAATGCAAGCTGTTGACAACAGTGTGAGTTTTTATATTTGTAGCTGAGGGAAGAACAGTTATGATAATGACACGCGCTGCTCCCATGTTTCTATTATGTTTCTGCTGCAGCTCTAATAGATTTTTTTGACCCATTGTATTCATTCATTCATTCATTCATCTACCTCTAAACTCTTTCTGGGTCACGGGGGCTGCTGGAGCCAATCCCAGCTGAAATTGGGCAAGGACGGGGTACACCCTGGAAAGTCCATCACAGGGCCAACACACAGAAACAGACAGAGACCAACAACCACTCACACTCAGACCTACGGACAATCACTAATTAAACTAAATTTGATGTCTTTGGACAAACTCCACTCAGAAAGGCCCCAGGCTGGAAACCGAACCGAACCCAGGACCTTCTTATCGTGGGGCAACAGTGCTAACCACTATGCCGCTGTGCTGCCCAACCCATTATATAAGAGGCCAATAGTTGGAGTCCAAAATCAAAGCTTAAGCTACTGAGACACACAACCTTTAAAATGTGTTTCTCTATTAGTGTCCATGCACGCTCTCACATGCATGTACGTCTGTGACAGGAACGGGTGTTCCTAAGTGGGTCCAATTACATCTTCACTGTGATCTTCGTGGGTGAAATGATGATCAAGGTAACTGCAATCGTCTTTTCTGAACAAGCACTTCACCCCAAAGTCATTTTCTTCCAGGTTGTCATTCAGAATTACTTTCTGTCTCATTTGACGCTTTTATTATTTTGGTTAATTTGGCTGTTTCTGTGTGTCTCTGTTTGATAAGGTTGTGGCCATGGGCCTGTACTTTGGAAATGGTGTGTACCTCCAGAGCAGCTGGAATATATTAGACGGGCTGCTGGTGTTTGTGTCGCTGGTGGACATCCTCGTGTCCATAGCGTCAGCAGGTGGTAATCGAATCTTAGGCATCCTCCGTGTGCTTCGTCTCCTTCGCACTCTGCGACCTCTCAGGTAGGTGGGGGGGAGATCTTCTCTCATGTTAATTCAATTGAAATTATCTGGTGTGCATTTATGTGTGACTCTTTGTGTGTGCTGCAGGGTGATAAGTCGAGCTCCAGGTCTGAAACTGGTGGTGGAGACTCTGATCACATCTCTCAGACCCATTGGGAACATTGTCCTCATCTGCTGTGCTTTTTTCATTGTTTTTGGAATATTAGGAGTGCAGGTAGTTATTTATGCTGTAAATTCCCCGTTCATTAACTGCTTGCTCAAGATAAGAAGACTTTTTGACTTTTTACTGACTTCTCTTGAAATATGTGCAGTTCAAACTCATTGCCACTGTTTAATGTTGCCAAACATCTAAAGCTTGTTGTTTTTTTTCTGCTGCAAGAAAACCCTGATCACCATGCTTTAAAATTAACAAGGCAGAGCTCAGAAAATGCTCCAGGTAATGAAAAGTGAAAAGAAAAATTGGAAGAAAATGCAAATGAGCTTCTGATTATGCACCAGGAGTTCAGCTACAGGGGGATTTGCTGATAATGTATTTTGGGTAGAGTTTTTTTTTTTTAAATCTGATTTTATCCAATTAATTGATTAATGCCTTTTTTCATTATTTTTTATGATTTCATCAATATATGTATGTATGTGTATATATATAGCCAAACAGCAACATTATCTATTTGATAAAAACAGATATAGTTTTTTGTTATGGTTATAGATTTAAAAAATTTACAACAGTGATTCCTTAACACCTTGTGATAAATCTGATGGATCCCAATTTGGAAAAATGTTTCCGCAACACAATTTTATGGGGGGGTTGCTCATAATTGCTTTTCTTGAAATGAAAAGTTTTACCTCTTAAATCCCTGACATTCCAAAAAAATCCCTTAAATTAAGATTCGGTAGAGTTGGTCAAATCTTTTATACATATTGCGTGCAACTATCATGCGGAAAGGAAAAAGGAAACTGCTTTGCAAAATTAGTTTTTCCAATTGGATTTTTTGCTCAATCATAAAGTTCTCTCCTCTTTCTTCTACTTTCCCTTTTTTAGATGTGAGATTTAAAGCCTGCACAGAAAATTGTGCTTGATGGATGCCAGAGCTAATATTAACACTCTAACATATTTGTCAAAAACACAAGATTATCCTCTAATTAGAGCACCCCATGCTGGAGTGTTTCAGAGCTTGTAATGACTGTAAGGCAGGCTGGACCAGATGGTGCTGGGATATTTTAGCTGTAACATACAGTAGGCCTGAAAGCACTTGCTGACTAATTTATTGTACATGAATACATTAATCCTATCTCGGCTCTACAAAGTTTTTTTTATGTTACCTTGAGGTTACAGTGTTCTTGTGTGCATTCATGTGTTCACACATCTGTCTGTTACTGCAGCTGTTCAAGGGGAAGTTCTTCTACTGCAATGGCCATGATGTGAGCAACATCACCAATAAAAGCCAGTGTCTGGAGGCAGGATACCGCTGGGATCGAAGGAAATATAACTTTGACAACCTGGGACAGGTTTGTTGCACACAGACGCACTTACACACTCACACATCCATCACTGACACCTGCTCTTATAAACTGATTGATAGCATGACGTCGGTTTTCATGTGCCTCGCTCTTCCAGGCACTGATGTCACTATTCGTGCTGTCGTGTAAGGACGGCTGGGTCAGCATCATGTATGATGGCCTGGATGCTGTCGGAGTGGATCAGCAGGTGAACTAGCACATACACACACACAAACAGGAAGAAACAGGATGTGTGGAGAAAACAATGAACATCAAGGAGACGCAGAAACCATTTAGCCAGTGTAGATTGCATTTCACTGAGTTTAGTTCCTGTTCTTTTCTTTCTCAGGCTCTATTTGATCTTGTTAGTTTCAAGCAGATCGGGGAAATATTTCAGGAGAGAAGGCAAAGAGAAGGAAAGAGAAAAGGCAGAAGGATGAATAAATGCAAGTTGACAGGACTGGCAGTTTCACTGCTGACTCAGGACTTACATTGTCTTCTTTATTTATACTCTCTCCTCTTCCTCGCCCCTCCTTGTTCTCTTTCGTCACTCTGTTGGTTCACCTCTTTTTTCCTTTTTGTCCCTGTGCTACCTCCCCACCTCCTCTCCTCTCCTACTGTAGCCAATACGGAACAACAACCCCTGGATGCTGCTTTTCTTCATCTCTTTCCTCCTCATCGTCAGCTTCTTTGTGCTCAACATGTTTGTGGGCGTGGTGGTGGAAAACTTTCACAAGTGTCGCCAGCAACAGGAAGAGGAGGAGGCACGGCTGAGGGAGGAGAAACGACAGAGGCGGCTGGAAAAGAGGAGGAGAAGTGAGGATGCTTGAGGGGGCAGGGGTGGCAGAGTTACAGTGCATGGCCAGACGTATGCAGACTCATCCCTGTGTGTCAATCCAAAGCCATGGTTCTTAATCTGCTCCTACAGTGGACTCTGCTCTCATGTGAAAGCTTTACCCAACATTTTGGAACCTGGCCGCAGAAATGTTCTCCTATTCAGCCACTCTGTCTACACAACGCTGCCAGAGACAATCCTCTGCCATTTCAGTTGGTGTGTCAGTGTCCACTCTGCCAATGACAAGAGGCTCTCACTTAGCTTATGTGTAGCAGTCACCCTATTGTTTCTGCCATTAATGTACACGAATGCCCATTTTTATTGACATTAATAGTCCTGTCTCCATTTCCACATTGCATTAGACCCAATCCTAATGATGTAAAACAGCCCCAGAATAAACATAAAAGACAAGGACATCCATGTACTTTTGGCCATTTACCAAAAATGTAATGTTAAACTAAAGTTTTTTTTTCTGCATGCACACTGGATGAGTAGATGCATAATTTCTGCCTGTATTACACTCACACTCACTCTTGCTCTACCTCTGTCCTTCTCTCTCTCCCTGCAGTGTAATCTCTAGTAGTGCTCTCCTCTTAGTCAGTTAACTGTCTGGCAGCAGGCAGCGATTGTTTCTTCCCAAAGACACCTTGAGGTGCCTTGGAGTGTGTGTGTTTGTGTGTGTGTGTAGGGTTGAATTCCTGAGGTGGCACTTTTTGTCTGTGCAAACTCACGCACAGCACAGTGCGCGACTTGGCATCCACTTAGTCAGTGACTTCATAGCTCATGCCATATTTTTTCTTTTAGAAGCATTTTAACGACTGTGTGTGTATGTTGGTGTGTGTTTGCGTGCATGTGTGATGCAGGGGCCCAGGAGAAGCCATATTACGCTGACTACTCCCCATTGCGTCGATCCATCCACAGCGTGTGCACCAGCCACTATATGGATCTCTTCATCACCATTATTATCTTCACAAATCTGCTCACCATGAGCATGGAGCATTACAACCAGCCTCAGGTAACCATGGCAACATCTTTTTCCCACCGTCCCAGAACCATAGTAATGAAGTGGAGTGTGACGGGACAGTGCAGCTACACCAGATTGTTGAAGTGTGTGTGCCTGTGTCTCTGTGTCCTGCAGTACCTGGAAGAGATACTGAAGTACTGCAATTACGTCTTCACTGTGGTCTTTGTCATTGAGGCCATTCTCAAACTCATTGCTTTTGGCCTTCGCCGCTTTTTCAAAGAGAGGTATTCATGCCCCAACATGAACACAAAGAAACTGAAACGTGCTCCACCCCCCTTTAGAAAATGTGAAATTGTACGTGTGTGTTTATGCATTAAGGTGGAACCAGCTGGACCTTGCAATTGTGTTGTTGTCCATCATGGGAATCACATTAGAGGAAATAGATCTGAGTGCATCCCTGCCTATCAACCCTACCATCATACGCATCATGCGAGTCCTGAGGATCACCCGAGGTACTTGCACAGTCTGACACACAAACACAGAAATGCACAAACAAACATGATGAGATGTGGCTGATGAGAGCTGACACATGACGATGTTTCAGTTCTGAAGCTGTTGAAGATGGCTACAGGAATGCGAGCTCTGTTGGACACAGTGATGCAAGCTCTGCCTCAGGTGAGACGCAGCACTGATGCGGTAGAACAGCGCTAGTCTTGATTTCAGATCTGATGAAATGCAGACAGCTTTTTTTACATAGTGACTTATGAAGCCTGGCACTGACCGCCTCCCGCAGGATGTACCAACATTACTGATTTCCCAAGCTAGCCAGCTGTGTTAACCTACTGACACCAAATAACCACTAAACAAACACAAAGACATCCTCATGTCTACTGCTGCTTCTTTAATTCATCAGTGTGGCTGATAAATTACCAGTAAAAAAAATCACAGCTTTATGACATCATAACATTACAGCTGCTTTGGTGCAATTCTTAAGCTGCTTGTTATCTGTGAGAAGATAAAATATGAAAGTGCAGTCTGAAATATTATCATACGCAATGACACCACACAGGAGTGCCTTGTCTTTTGAGGCAGGGGTTTAAATCCTTGTCAAGTTGTCACAGTAGATTTGCTGAGATACAAACTTTTCCTTCTTGATACCAATTTTGAAAACAAAACTTGCACATCAGCCGATACTTAGTACTCGTTAAATACCCCAAGCTGTGTACTACTAACCCAGCACGGATGTGTCATCTTTTATACATAAAAGAGTGCACTGCTCAGGTTGCCTTATTGGTGGGACCTTTATTGACGAGAGAGTGTAAAATATTCCCGATACATTTAAGACCAGACAGAAGAATTTGATTTATGTGGAAACTGCCATTGTACTTTGGTGGGAAAATATAGTTCATAGATAAATTACACCTTAGTGAATTGCTGCACAGACTGGTGTGCTCGCTGATACCAGATTCACTGTTCTAGGCATTTGTGATACTAGTATCAGTAACAACAGCCTCATTTTTTGCTTGTGTTTTGATGTTTGGTTGCTAAAACAATAGGATTTCTGGATGATGTGCAGTGGACAGCGTGATTTATGAGGCCTGGTTTTTGACAGGTGGCCTTTCCCTTTGATTGGTCAGTCCACCACTTTGGTCCAGACTAAAATACCTCCTCTACTAGGTGGACTACTGTGTCCTAACTGACTTCAGTGATTTACTCTACTGTTGTCCCCCGGGATATCATGAGATTTTACTTTGTGTTGATTGCTCATTAGAAAATGTTAGCATGCTAGCACAATTAAACAAGGTAAACTCCTGTCAACCTGGCTGTTTGACTGTCCGAAGACTCTTGTTAAAAATGAAATGTATGAGCAATGATTGATGATGGCTGAGATGAGAGCTTGTTCAGCTCTGGACCCCAAACACCCAGGGGGGTCCTATGAGAGATGAACAAGTACAGAGAGAAATGGACAGGTAGGGTATGTGAACGGTAAACAGAAATAAACACACTTTAATGGACTCTTTCAGGCAAAGTCCTGCTTTGGAACTTCAGCAAAATTATTTTTGACTGCTAGATTTTAAAGGGCAATATCAAAGGTGTTGTGCAGGTCTTCCAGCCACTATGAATCTGTAGTGCAGCAAAATACACACTACTATGACGGCAGTGCTGGGTATTTTCTCCCTTTGAAGTGACACATCACTCTGAGGGATTGAAGAAAGGACTCTGCAGTGGTGTCCAAGCGCTTTTTCCCCCTGTGTCTCATCAGTAGGTCTATCCATCATCTAATTAGGCATTTCTAATTGTGAAATGCTTTGCAATGGCAGTAAACAGGCTTGTTTCATGAGAAGTGGTTCCAGGCTATGAAAGTGCACCTCTATCTCTCAGATTTGAGACATGATTCAACTCCAGATATCATGATGCCACCTATTAGTTATAAGAAGTAAGAAAGATCAGTGCAGTAAGGCTTAGCAGTCTGTGTCTATGGCTTCTTTCTATCTGTTTGCATGTTTGCGTCTCTCTTGATGTAAACTGTACATGTCTTCTTTTTCTGTGTATCATTCACTGCATATATCTGTGTGTGCGTGTAATACGTCTGTCTAGGTGGGGAATCTGGGGCTGCTCTTCATGTTGCTGTTCTTCATCTATGCAGCTCTGGGAGTTGAGCTCTTTGGAAAACTGGGTTAGTGTGTATGTGTGTGCGTGTACATGCATGCATGTGTGTGAAAGCACGTAAGTGTGTGTGTTTTTGCATGCATTTGAATTGGTGCTGATTTGCAGATGCGTGTGTGTGTGTGTGTGTGTGTGTGTGTTTCTCAGGTGGAGAGATAGCAGATTATGTAATATTAATTAATTTTGTTGTGGTACATACATGAATTATGTCAATTTAGAAGCAGTGTTCCCTTCAGTGCTCTAATCTCAGATCAATTCTCTTTCTTTTCCCCCTTCAACTTCCTTTCCACACTTACCACCTCTAACACCCATTTCATCCTGTTTCAGAGTGTTCAGACGAGAACCCATGTGAGGGTCTTAGTCGTCATGCCACCTTCGACAACTTTGGCATGGCTTTCCTCACGCTCTTCAGGGTGTCCACCGGGGACAACTGGAATGGGATTATGAAGGTTATTTCTCTTTCTCTGCTCTGCTTTTTGGGAGCTTTTAAGAAGATGGATAGATAGAAACGTCCATGTTTGAGTATGCACATATCTGTGTGTCTCAATGCACCGGTTATGCATTAAACAGGGAACAGATTACTGTTTTTATGACAGACCAAGAGCTGCTGATGTTAAAGGGATAAGAAAGTGTTTTATTCTTCAGTGACAGTCTGAAGGTCCTTCCAGGCTCAGATCAACATCTCCCCCTGATGGAGTGGAGAGCAAGTACACTGTTCTGAGTGAATAGACCTGAAAATCCCCTTAATCCCTTTGACTCAAATGAGTTTTTCTCATTGGTTCATAATCTTTATTCTGTCTCCCCTCTATTCTCTCTTATTCGTGTTTTCCAGGACACCCTGCGTGAGTGTCGACCCCAGGACCGCCACTGCCTCACCTACCTGCCCTTTATCTCCCCTGTTTACTTTGTCACCTTTGTCCTGACGGCTCAGTTTGTGCTGGTCAACGTTGTCGTAGCTGTTCTAATGAAGCACCTGGAGGAGAGCAACAAGGAGGCCCAGCTGGAGGAGATGGAGGAGAAGAGGGAGAGGGAGGAAATGAGAGCGAGGGAGGAGATGAGGGTGAGGGAGGAGGCCAACCGTCGACTCAGCGCTGCCTCTTTGAGTGGAGACCTGGGACCAGTCGGAGATACACCTGCTCAGGTAACGTATGCTTCTTGTTCCTGCATGTGTAGAAGGGAAGGGGGGTGGGGGAGAGACAACAATAACAATGAAAGCGGTGATGATGATCACATATGGCAGGTGCAGTTTGAGGATGAGGGGTGTTCCCATGGCAACCTGCTGAGTATGGGACGCATGCTGTCTCTCCCCAGCGACAGCTACACTCAGCCACTCAGATGTTCCCCTTATTCTCCCGCCGGCCATGAGGCCTACTCCGGCTACAGCTACTCAGGTACTTCACCTATTTATAGCTAATAAAATACATTTTTCACTTTCTGCTGAGCTATAACCACTAACTGATTCCTGTAAAGATTATTGCTTTCATGAATATCTTAGAAGAAGGCTGAGGTATGATGTGCTGGTGTGAGTGGCACAGTTATTATAGTCCCAAAAGAGGAAGATATTTTTTGAATAATAACTGAAAAATTATTGACACCTGGCAAATGTCTGCAAAATACTGTAGCAACGCTTTTTCTTCCACAGCTCCTGGCCCTATCCAATTTTTGGTCTTTCAGTGAGTTTTGAATTTAAACTCAAACCAAAATAAAACAAATTCTAAAAAAGAACAAGTTACAGAGATGGAATAAAGGGCAGGAAAGCTCACACCCTCCACTATTGATTTGGGGCAGCAGTGGTTTAGGAAGTAATGTGGGCCATCCGCTAATCAAAAAGTCCTGGTCTGATCCCCGGCTCCTCCACTTGGCCTGTCAATATGCCCTTGGGCAAGAGACTGAAGTCTAGATTGCCTCTGGTGGCTGTTCCAATCAATGTATAAGGTAGAAATAATCAATTTATAGATAGAAAGTGCTGTACAAATGTGTGTGAATGGTTGATAAGACTAGAGATATCAGTGCAGTGAATTTACTCAGGAGTATATTCTTATATATTTTCAGCAAACTCCATTAAATAACAATGGTCTAGTCAATCTCTCAATATTTTACAAACAGCTTGAAATGTACCCACTCTGTCTATGCTGTTGAGACTAGCTCAGCTATTCCAATAATGACAATTCATTTTCAAAGGTCATACCTATAATTTGTTAAAATATGCCCTTAAACAGAGGGGCTCTGTATTTTTTACATTTTTACTCAATAATAACTGAATTAAAAAACAAGTGTATTTTTATTGGGGTCCATTTCCAGTCATGGATTAACAGACATTTGGTGCCCTTATTACTATAAACAGCAGCAGGACAGTGTAGGCGGGATGGACTCGAGCTAAACTCCAGTGCCCATTTTTGCCATAATGATGGAACATGTCACTGCGACACTGAGGCTTATTTATTGGTTGGACAAAAATAGAAGTTTAGGGCTCGAAGAAATAAGCTGCTGCATATCAGGCTTTCTGTACACAAACCGCACTTGTCACTAGGATCAGTTAATTGTTGACTCAGATTAGATTCCAGAGTCCAGAAAAATATGCATTTTAATACAAACATTTTTATAATAGAATTTAAGTACATAATTTGTACGTGTATGTATGTACCTATGAATTTTCAGCTCTCTCAGATCTGTCCATCGTCTGAAGTCCCCTTAGCTGTGTAACTGAGTCAGATCCCCAGTATGTACTTTGCCAGTAAACAGTTTCTGGTTCTAATTTAGAAATACTTTACCTTATTATGTTGTTATCCTTTCATCCGTGTGTTTTTTTGTTTTTTGTTTTTTTTTTCTTGTTGCATTATGTTCTCAAGGCTCCATGTCATCTCTGGGCTCCAGTGGTGGCGGCTCTCTGCTACAGGTTCCAGGAGCTCTGCCCACCATCAGCCACGCTTCACTCAGATCTGGACGCAGCTCAAGGCCGATGATCCGCCTCAGCACCTCGCAGAGCATCGACAGACACCCCCCGCACAGGCTGAATCCAGCTGACAGTATAGAGGGATACAGGTTCAGCCCCGCTCACAGAATTGACAGACACAGACTTAACTCGGCTCACAGCATAGATGGATACAAGTTCAGCCCAGCCCGTCGGATAAACAGACACAGACTCAGCTCTGCTCACAGTATCGACGGATACAGGTTGAATCAAGAACATCAGACAGAGAGGCCTAAACTTAGGTCCAGCCACAGTATAGACAGACATCCGTCACTTAGACTGAGTCCCACCAACAGTGCCAGCAGACACTCCTCTCATTGGCTCAGTCCTGAAGACAGTTTGGACAAATACAAGCTGAGTCCCTCCTACGTCCCAGAGGGTTCGGTTCTGAAGAGACCAGCATTTTTACACACTGCAAGCAGACAGTTACGGAGACAGGTGGGCTGCTCTTTTTCTTCAAATTTCATTCCCCAATTCTCTGTTCTTCAGCTGTCCAAGCAATTGCTATTAACACTGTGTTTTTGTGTGTTTGTGCATGTGCTGTGTCTGCAGGAGGCCGTGCGCTCTGACTCTCTGGACCAGAGCGGTTCAGCCGACAATCTGGCAGAGCCTCACCTCACTGTGTCTGTTGCCTCTTCCACGCCACCACGCCAGCGGTCGTCCAGTGTGCACACACTGAAATATGCACACCCTCAGAGGGTCATCTCATGCAGGGGCCACAGCCGGAGCCACAGTGAAACCAGCAAACAAGATCATGTACCTGAGCAGTCCATCTGCAGCTTGCAGCCAGAAACAGATGTCAAGAAGAGGCCTTCCAGCCCGGAGAGCCTGTCCAGTCTGAAGGTCCCCAGCAGTGATTCCACCCTATCAGCTCCACTCTGTAGCTCCAGAGCTGCCAGTCCTGGACCAATCTCTGACCCTGGCCCCCAGTCAGACGATGCTGACGAGGAAGTCAGTCGTATTAATAGTTCTGTTCACAGTCACTTGCACATGTCATGTCCTCCAGGATCACACAAAAGTAGACACCTAACTCCGAGTCCTGGGGAGCAAAGGAACCGCCTCAGCCAATCGGTGTCCCCGGTTTCGGGCAGGAACAGGAAGCAGAGGATGAGCCCACCACCGGGGGAGGAACCAATTACTATGGCAACTCAGCTGATGGACAGCAGTGTTGACCTGAGAAGGCGGACTCTGTCATTTGATGCCACCACCCAATCTCCTAATCAGGCTGAAGGGAGCTCTGTGGACGAGTAAACAGACCCGGTGATGAATGGATGGATTAAATACTCTCTAAAGAGGAGGTAATGTGCTACTGGAGCACAGGAGAGGGGTGGGAGTCGCAGTCCAAAACAGGAAAGATACCCGTTTCCTGTTTCAGGCCATGCCCCTCGCCTTGTCCCATCCAATCGCAGGATTTTCACAGGGTGTTTGAGATGAAACTCTTTGAGACTGTGTATGTATGAGTGTGTATGTCTTCAAAGACTTTTACCCCCTTTGTGCTATTTGCACATAAGATGCACATGAGGGGATGTTTCCTTTTCTTCTATCATAGTCCTAGCTTTAGTTCATACACAGTAGTCACTCTCAGTGATATTTACCCAAATACTAACTCTCCCTTGCTTGCGCTTCTTCTGCCCTCACTCTCATCCTTAATCTTTCACCTCAAGCCTAGGTCAGAGTACAAGACAAAATTAAACTGAAGGTGCCACAGAGACTGTGTTATTGACTGATCTGCTCATGCACATAATTAAACCAGGAGATAACACAGCTAGGGACGACAAATGATGATTACTATCAATGAATCTGCTTTTAATTTTGTTAATTTATTGCTTAAACATTGTTTGATGTCATCAAATTTAAAAAATTCACAACAATCTTTGACAAAGAAAATTGTTGCTACTCTTGAATAATCACTTACAGCATTTAACTCTGTCTTACAACAGTTGTCTGATTTACCAGGGTTGTTTACTGCAGAGTAAAGTCCTGCATTTCTTGCTCTGTGGTGAAGGATTCACAGTTTATGTTTACAAAAGACAACGATTTTTAAATGATAAACTTAAAAAAAATCTATCATTTGTGAAATACTGTAGCTTAATTTTTAATTGTACATTTCAGTCGGTGGGTGCAAGACTGGCATTTTATAAAAGAAATATTATTCCAAAAAAATTTATTAATTAATTAATTAATAACAATTGCACAGCTGTTTGGTTAAAGCAGAGAAAAATTATAATCTTGTATTTAATGAAGCTCAAGTTTTTAGCTGTTAAATATGGCTTCTGGGTCGAATTTTTTGGACCTCTTGACCTACAGTAAACTGCCACTGGATGATGCTTGATTATCCTCAAATCACAGTCTTAAAAAAAGGTTTGGTATCTCGTTAATTTTTCTAGGATTGTCCTCCAATGCCTGAATCTGACCTATTTTGGTAATAGCCTGAGTTTAAATCCTGTAGTGTGACCTAGGCTTTAGTAGTCTCTACCTCGCTTTTTCCTGATCCCACCCATTCAGATTGCTTCGTTTTCTTACTTGCCCTCCACGATGCTTTTTCTCTGTCTTAGTATTCTCAGGGTAGAGGTAGTTCAGATGCAGGTGAGTGTGAGGCATGTGATTGCAGGTCTGCAGTGTTAGCTTGTCCCCAGCTTTTTGCAGACAGAACCGGCATATGTGTTGCTGGAAGTTTGCAGAGATTATTCTGGATAATGGGGTGCAGGGGAGTGAAATGTACCCTGAAGCAGATGTAAAGAAGGGCTTATTCAGGTGAAAACAGCATGTAAACTTTGTAGAAAAAGGCTAAGATTATATTTTATTAACAGAGTAACGATGATATGAGAAATGCAAAGGTCAATTTCTACATTTTTGAATGTCATTTTATTTGCTTGTGCTGGTGATGATGAGAACGGGCGATGACATTAGTGTTACAGAATGATGATGGTGACTCTGGATGATGCAAATGTTCATAATATTACATAATGTTGGAAGCAGGGAGTCATATACAGGGAGCTCACCTGCAGTAAAATGAACAGACAGTGCTGGAATAAAACCACTTCCTTTCTGACTTTCATTTGACTCGTTGCTTCTAAATCTGTCTTTTCCCTCTCTATGAAAAGATTTCGGCAGGAGTGGCTGAGGTCCTTCAGCATGAGCTGTTTAATCTAAAAATAAAGCTAGCACCCAGCTGCTGCCTGCTGCTAATGAATTCAACAAAACTTGAGTACACTATCTAATTATTGTCTTGCAGCAGCTGTTGATTAATATGCCAAACACATCCTGGGATCTTGGATTCAATAGATGGTCATAGTCTGAACTGATTTTCACTTTGCATGAAGCAGAAGGCACATTATTTAAAGAAAACATGGAAGAATGCCGACTCACAGCTCTGACAGTTGTGGCGGTAGATAGATTTTATTTTTCATATTTCATTATACCATTCCAGCATATCACAATAAAATATTTAATCACATGAATATTTCACACTGAAACACTATAGCATTCAGAATGCATTAAGTTGTCCTGCTTTTATTTTCCTGCCAAGAAAATGTACCAATTTCTGGCCACCCTTGCTAGTTTTCCATCTATTGGTCAGACTGACTGTCTCAATTTCAGCCAATGGGAAGCCACATGTTCGCACAGCAGCTTGTGATTGGTAAGACTGACAAACAGAAGCAGATAAATGGAGCTTCATCACTGTCCTTCATATTTAAAGACCTTGTGTTCTTTAATAAGGCAGATGGAGCATCATCACTGATCTACATCTATGTTAATCTCACCATATGAACATGCAGTCAAGGTGTGTGTGTGTGTGTGTCTATTTGTGTGTCCTTCCAGGTGCATATATATATATATATATATATATATATATATATCTCCAGGTGTGAGTGCATACGATATTCTTGACACAGAGATAGAGAGAATTACAACAAACTAAGCTGAGCCAGCAGTTGCCATGGTGAAAATGGATCATACATCACGTGACGCAGAATCTTGCCCATCCCAGGAGAGGATGGGAAAGCAACTAAAGAGCGAGGTGGGAAGTTGTTCGTGCCGTGTTGTACAACTTACACCGTCTCTTTCTTTATCTGTCTCTAGAAGGCCGGAGCCATGGGTCTCTGCTGTGTAAGTTTCTGGGGGTCCAGGGTTTCAGTGAAGGGTGGGGCTTGATAGGGGTTGGTGGTTACTATGGTAGCGCCGTTGGCGATGGGGTATGGTGTAGCTCGAGCATTGCCAGGAGCGGGCTCCAGGTGTTGCCATGTGAACAAATTTGAGTTGCTGCCGGTTAAGAAGCGTCGCAGTGCGCTCAGCGTCAGTACGGCCTGTTAGTAACACACACACATAAATATGGATGTTAGCAAAGGCTGTTAGTTCAACAGATTTGTTATCATTACAAACGCTGATTACTGTTTGACACTTTCTCACTGCAGACTAATGTTGAAGAGCCAGAGGGAAAAATTTGTTTAACACCATTCAGTTTGTAGTGGACATGAGCAAAAATAAATGAAATTAATTTACTAATGTGCTGTACTCCAGTACGAGTACTGGAGTACTAACCCTAACCCTTCACGTGCTAGTGTTACCAAAAAAAAAGAAAAAAAGAAATCCAACCACCACCACTTTAATCAGGTGGTACCACAGTGCAGCTTTTTAAGAACTGTGTGTGAACTGTGTAAGAATATATATTTTTTTCTCTATGGCTCAATGGTGATTACTGTTGTTGCATTTGATGTAGTATCACAACACATCTGCTTAGCCAATTATAATCAGCAGGGCTAGAGTGCATTGACCTTGAAACTGCAGTTGTTATTATCCATCTGAGCAGAGATTAAGCTCCAGAAACCTGTCTCCAAAGTGAATGGAGAACAGTTACACCATGTTTTGATAACTTCCTGTTCCTGCATTAGAAAAGTGCGCATTTGCACATTTTGGGTGGAAGTGCAGTGACGCAAACGGGAGAGGAGGACAGAAGAATGGCCGTGACCCCCACCTGGAATGTACTCTTAAAAGCAATTTAGGATTGTACTTCTATGAAGCTGGACTCATAATTCATCAGCACAGAGACGAATGTATCTCTGACTTTGAGTAAAGTATATATCAAACTCCAAAAATGCTGCATCCTCCATTTCCCATAATGCATCTGTACATTTCAGCCTCCCTGCTTGGTGAACCCATTCAAAGCCCAGACCAAATTAACAAAAGTGATGTCCTTCAGGACATTTTCTCAGAATATAGACACTGAACGAACGTTTTCACTTAATCTGTAAAACTGGTAGACTGCCACAAAAAGTGCACAAAGTCTAAAGAAAGCGTATTTCATATTTTGTCACATGCTATCAATTCTCTACAGAAGATTTTTGGAATAATTTACCGCAGGAGTTTTTGGCATTGGCTCGAAGCTCATCGCATCTAGCATCAATTTCAGTATATCATATGATTTTAAGCATTCAGATCCCATTTAACTGTAGAGATCGATATGATACAAATATTTCTTTTTCTATGCTGTGGTATCAGTATCAATCATCGTGCCCAGTGTTAATCTGTCTAATCAAACACTATGACAGGGTGCTTAAGGGCGCATCTGCCTGAATGCCTTGATTCAGGTGTGTGATTGTGTGTGACTAAAGAGACCGTAGTGGGGTGTCCTAAGTAGCAGCCTCTGCTTGTCCTCCATGAAGGAAATGCTCTTAACTATTTCCATAGCCAGCAGACACTGATAACCCTGAAACATATACACACTCATGATGATGATAATAATTGACAAATAATTAACGATGAAGACAGACACACATGAATATATACACAGACAGAAGGCAGGTGTCCACACAGTTATAAGAATACAGACCCAGGTGAGGATGGAGAAGAAGCAGAAAGCGATGGTGGCTCTGGCAGCATCAGAGCCTTGGGCCAATGGCAGCTCGTCTGGAGAGGTTGCCTGCCACTGATTAGCCAGAAAACAGAAGCCCACAAACCACAGGAAGCTGGCGAGGCCTGGAGGAGGGAGGAGGGGGCTGTTAAACCTTTAGTCCTGACAGACATCTGGTGTATTTTCATAATTATATAAAACAATTGGAATTTAAAAGAAAAACATAACGCTTCATTGTAAAAGGCTTGAAACTACTGACTGAGACTATAATCTTTGGGAAAAATATTCACTGAGATGTTGGTTGATTTTCTCAAAAGCTTCTCGACAATCTGGCTTCTTTTAGAAACCAGAGGAGTGAGTTTTTATCCAGTCAGTGATCTGAACCAAATTTAATGGTAAGTAATCAAATCGTTTTCACTCAAAATCACAACTGCCAACCTCATAATGGCACCAGAGGGAAAGTCAGGGGATCACCAAAGTTATAATCCAGTCAATTCAGTTAAATTTAATAATATCAGGGGAAATACATTTGATCACAATCACGGGTGTCCTGCAGGCAAATTTATAAGTTAATCAACTTTTCTTTAAGATCTTACTGTTATCTTAAAAATGTAGTGGAGAATTAAACGTCAGAGCAGTGGGGTTAAGCGTATTCACATTTTAACTGAAACATCAAATCAGGTTTAGAAATATGGCCAAAATGTGAAATTTATGTTAAACTGAGAAAAATTATGTGGAGGACAATTCGACTAGGCAGAGAATATCTTATTTTGAATTTTCATATTCCCTGGGTATGGTTAATCATTTGAAAAACCTTTAGTAGCCATCAATTCAGTATACATCATGGATCCATGAAAACTAAAAGGCTGACGGATGTCAGGACATATAAACACATAAAACCATAATGTAATTATGAATCTTCGTTTGTGATTTCATGCAGCTTTTCTTACTGTTAAACAGAGCCATTTAGGATAAGCTCATTGGCTTCATGGTATTGATATTGTAAATTTTTGTTTTTTAATTTTACTGGATTTGCTTTACCTCTTTCAGTATTTAATGCATCTCATATACGGTTTTGCTATTTGATGTTATGAGTCTGTGATGCTTGTTTGGTTGTACCAGAAAAGACGAGGTCCAGCAGGACGGCACGTCTCCTGTCCCTGATGCTGCTGATAGTTGGGAAGTAAACGTCCAGGATCATGAAACAGATGCTGCCAAGGAAACAGGCCACACCGACAGTAACACCGTAGTTACAGGCATCAGCGTTGTTGTTGAAGACGCAGAGCAGACGTTCGCTGCCGATGTTGATGTAGCCCTCATTCACGATGCAGCTGAACACCACTATGGAGAAAACCTGCAGGGGAAAACACACAGGCTGGTTTATTATCTGACAGGTAAAGGAGAATGAACTCACACTGGTGTATGAATGCCTTTCATTCCTCATACATGCCACACAAACACACTCAGCAGGACAAACGATGGTGCTGTGAGTCTGAATGAGAGACTGTGTCAAATATGTTTCTCTTTAATAATCATGTCAGAGATTTTAGTTCACCTGAGTTAGAAAAAAAACCAAAAAAAAAAAACTAACGTAACATCACCTGTTTCACCTGTCAGTGATATATATGTAGCTGTGCACAGACCTGAAAAATAAACTGGTGATGCTGCAGAACAAGTAGTTATGAATCTCTGTTCGTGTGGTGAAATGGAGATTTTAAATTTCACTGGGCAAAATGTTACTTTTTAATAAAATCAGCGTGCCGGCTGAAATATAAAAGCTACCATGTGAAGTTTTTGCTATGAAGCTAAAGTTTTAGTAACATGCGAGTAACATGCAGCATGGCACACAGTCAATGCACAAACAAACAAAAAACTCTTTTAAAGGTATTACTATTATATTTTAACAGAAGGTCGATGTAATAATCCTGCATAGGTTCAGGAGCAGTCACTTTTCATATTCCTGTATATTGTTCTTTAATGTTGTAAATCACCCAAAACTATTTGTAGTCAATCAAATTAGCCCCAAATAATTGTCACACTAAAGGGGTTTCTCACATTGCCCAGTCAGTTATATTTTAACAGGAGGTCGATGTAATAATCCTGCATAGGTTCAGGAGCAGTCACTTTTCATATTCCTGTATATTGTTCTTTAATGTTGTAAATCACTCAAAACTATTTGTAGTCAATCAAATTAGCCCAAAATAATTGTCACACTAAAGGGGTTTCTCACATTGCCCAGTCAGTTATTCTGATTTGCCCTAAACTATAACTGCATTTGCTTCATGGTCATGGACCAAGGACAGTAAACAAAGCCCAGCTATCTGACCACTGGGAG
Source organism: Echeneis naucrates (assembly GCF_900963305.1). Classification (NCBI taxonomy): domain Eukaryota; kingdom Metazoa; phylum Chordata; class Actinopteri; order Carangiformes; family Echeneidae; genus Echeneis; species Echeneis naucrates. The sequence continues at coordinate 21,275,771 of NC_042511.1, forward strand.
ATATGAGCACTTCGGGTGAACTGATCCTTTTAAGACATTTTGTAACTCAGGTCCTGAAAATGGTACATGGAACTCTAAAAAATGTATGACATGTAAAACACCTGCAGAATAAATTACAGTGAAGGACTGTATGCAAAACAAAAATGGAAACATTATAGGTTTCTCTATTAGAGCGGAAATAATTAGCAGATGAATTGATAATAAATGAAACTAATGAAACTATTAGATACTTGATAACTAAGTTTTGCTGCTTTTGTTCATCTCATGTAAAAAGAAAAAAAAAATATTCCTTCACAAACCAAACAATTTTTGCTATTTCATCGAGCTAAAAATAAATTGAGAAAATATCAGGGAAATACATGAAGAAAATAAACATTAGTTTCAGCTCTAATGTCAGCTCTAATGTCTATTTACAGCTATTCATTGTAGAGCTATGTCCATGAAACACTGTTAAATACAAAGCCTTGTCACATTTGAAATATCTGATTTTCTTATCTGAAGTGCCTCCTTGTGTCTCTCTGTTTATGACACTTAGACTGCTTTGTTTCAAAAACAAATGGCAAATCTCTCCTGACAAATCCAATTGAACTGAATTAGGAGACACAGTCAGATGTGCTTGATGTGCATCTGTTAACTTGCCATTTTCTCCTTTAAAACAAAATTGCTGCTGGTTCTCTCAGTGCACATTAAACACTGTGTGGTGACTCACAGCTGCACAGCATCACTGAGATGTGTTATTGTCTGATTGGGGGCATTTCAATCTAAAGCTTCCACAGCAGCTCATCCCAGACACAACGAGCCCCCCTTCCAGATAAACACATAAAGACCAGCCTCTGCTGCTGTAGCTGCATCAATAAAATCATTTCTGAGATGATGATCACAGCAGAGCTTGGAGCCAGAAATGAAACTGGTGATTTCTGTAAATCCAAACCTGAACTGATGAAATCAGGGGAGAGGGACTCAACGATACAAAGAGAATATGAATGGGAGAGAGGGGGGTGGGGGGACAGGTAGGCCCCTCCGGCGATGATCACCGACACACTGCAGAGGAGGCCGACTTACCCACGACAGCAGCCTGAGGATGGTCCGGGGATGCGTGAAGAATGCTACCGGGTCGAAGGCGAGGGTCCCGGCCTTCCCGGCGCCGTACGCGCCCGCTGGCTCCATCCCTCCGGGGTTAATGCAGCCCGACGCCCGCCGACAGAACGAGAGGAGACGGTGAGAGAGCAGCGCGCAGCTGCGGCGTCCTCTTCCCTCCTCCTCCTCATCTTCATCATCCTCTTCATCATTCCTCCATCTCCTCCTCCGAGTGAAGTCACAGCGCGTCAGGGACAGCAGATCAGCCTGCAGACGGAGCTGGGAACGATCATTACGGGTACATTTTAAATCCAGTTCGGTTCTTTCCGGATCTTGATTGGGGTTGGGGGCTTTTAGTCTATATGCTTCAGTCTGAATTTCCCTCCATAAAATGGTGCCATCAGTGCTGCAGAAATTAGAACAGCTGTATTCAGGCATGTATCAACAATCATGTCATTATGTATGGTCTAATCGGAACTTTAGAAATGAAATGTTTTTAGATAAAAGACTTTTTCATGTAAAAAGTGGCCTAAACAAAAGTCAATGGCTCATGCCCAAGCCCCTCCACTCCCTCTGGAAGTTAGCACTTGCCATATTAATATTCATTCATTAATTAATTCATTCATCTTCTACTTCTTATATGTTCCTGGGTAGCGGGCGCTGCTGAAGCCAATCCCAGCTCACATTGGGTAAGGGCGGGACACACCCTGGACAGGTCACCAGTCCATCACAGGGCCAATACTTAGAGACAGACAGAGACCAACAACCACTCACCGTCACACTCAGACCTACAGACAATTTAGAGTCACCAATTAACCCAAACATGATGTCTTTGGAGTACCCTGAGGAAACCCAAACAGGCACAGGGAGAACATGCAGACTCCACACAGAAAGGCCCCCAGTCCAGAAACCACACTGAACCGACCTTCTTATTGTGGGGCAACAGCACTAACCACAAACTGACATATATGTTTTGGTTAATTGGTGGCTCTAAATTGTCCTCAGATGTGTGAAGTGTGTTGGCCTGACAATCAGCTGGGATTGGCTGCAGCCTGATGCATCAGTCAGGCTCTATACTTCATTGGTTCTTCAATCTTTTTAGCACATTTGTTGTAACGTAGTCCAAATCATCATATATATGATTCAACTTAGAATTTCTACGACGAACACAACAAACACAGAAATACAGTGAAGTTAAAGGAAATAAAAACCTTTTAACCGTCAGAGGTTTCAACTAAAGACTTTATTTGGTTGGATCAGATCAGTGGTTGATGACAGCATGTGACCTGATCCAGGTTTGGAAAGGATTGACTAAAAGATATCACATGCACACACACTGCTTTCTTTGTTCTTGTATTAAAGCTCATCTTTGGTTTGGTTGGCTTTATTTGCCTCTTCAGCTTTAATGGCTTCAATGTACTTCCTCCGGTCTTCATCCTCCTGGAGACACAAAGGAGAGAAGTGTATTTATAACACAGAGAATAGGGAAGACGTCAAACACACACACACAGTCGCATCAAAGTCAAACTGTAACACCAGTGAGGCGACTTACCTTAATTCTTTCTTTTTTGGCTTTTTCCATCTCTTTTTCTATGAACTTAACCAGATCCTTCAACTTCCGGTTTCCAGTGTAAACCACCACCTGGTGACACACAGCACAGATCACATACTGAACATTAACAACCTTGATACTAAGGTAACACGTTATCCAATAATTTCTTATACACATCACAGATATATCGCAGTGTGTATAGTTTGTTATGTTACCAGTCAAATTATTTAATATCTGGATATTGTTATCCTTCATACCCTTTCAGCATGCAGGGCAGGAAAAAGGCAGAGCGATGGGTAGGATCTCTGCATGGACATGTTGATGTCATTGGCTGAGGCATCAATGCGAGCGACGACCACGTCCTCTTGCTCCTTGAAGGCCTCAGCTAGTTCCTCCCACAGCGGGAACAGGGCTCGGGACTCTCGACTGTAGGGAAGATCTGAAGTACACACAGCAAGTACAATTTAAGATGCTTTTCTTTTGTGCAGGTTTTGTGTGGGTTTGTACAGGTAACATGCATGAGCAGGTATTAAACAATGACCTGGAAGCTTGAATTTGTAGATTTGAAGCTTCAACAACATCTCAAAGTGAAGAAATGAAAAACAAAATTGCATTTACATACAGAATAGGACAAAAACTGTCTTGTCAGGGTTAAAGGTGACTTTCTCCAGAGTCATTCCCACCAGCTCTTTCACCGGCTTTTTGTCCCATCCCTCTGGTATTGGCTCACTCTGCATCTTAGGCTGCACAGAAAGACTTCATACATATCAGGACGACCTTTGATCCATGTTTCTGTCAGGAATGTAAGCTACCTTAGCCTTGCCTTCCAGGTAGGACTGACAGAATGTTTTTATGGTGTCCACGTCCAGAGTGTCAGACGGCAGGTGGTATGACACATGGTCCGTCAGGTTAACCAGCCGAATGAGAGGTGCTTCAAAATCACGTACTCGGAAGTACTCCATCAGCCTGCCATTACGGGGCTCATCCACATTAACCAACACAAACAAAATCTGAATATGCACACAGACACACACACACACAGATGCAGAGTTGATGTACTGTTAAGCATATCTTGAATATAAAATGCATAAAAAGTAGTCTGTTTGTATTGAAATCTATGGGAACTTGGCCTTACCTCTACTATTTCTACCAGAGTAGAAGTTTTCTGAATGAGTTTATGCCCCCCACCCACCCCACTTATTCAAGACATCATGATGTTTATTTTGGTCTCATTTAGAGGGAAATAGATAATAAAACAAGGTATGCATAATGCCGTTACTACATTGTGATTGTTGACTATCTGAAAACCAGGATAGAGTCCAGAGCAGGTCAGAACCACCCTCACTCCACACCACCCTCTGTATGAATTGCAAACAGAAGCTCACAAACCACCAGCTTACATCCAATACTATATGCACTGCAGAGATGTGTGTGTGTTTGTACCTTCAACCTGAAAGCCTCAGCAGCGCTTTTAAAGGCAGAGTAGATCTCACTGATGTCTGCAGAGCTTTTGTTAACAAACAGGAGGGCATGATTCAACACAGGTGAGGTTAAGATCTGAGTGACAGTCTGCAAGAGATGGAATAACATTCATAAACTCAGGCCACATCATAGACTGTATCTAAAAATATCACTCACACACAGGACATAGAGTGATATGACAGCAACCTATTTGTTGCCATTTCAGGTTTCCACACAGTGAGAGCAAGAGACAAATATTTCATAATCAATATTTTGACTTTTTGTTGTTGTTGTTGTTAATGATATAATGTAAACTACAGTTGTATGGAAAAGCAGATTGCACATTTGTTGATTTGAAGGGAAGGAAATAAAACCCCAGCTACAATCAGACTTTAAGTTAAGTTAAGTTAAGTTAAAAAAATAAGCATCAACTGTTTAACAGTTGGGGGAAACAAAGAGGATTTTGCTGACTGCAAATGTTTCATGGTCAGTAAATCCAACAATGTGGAGATACAGATACTGTGTAAGTCCATGGAATAATAGGAGGAATGTTTTTAATGAAAGGCTAAATATAAATGTTAATTTTCACTTTAAAAATCATAAAAATTTGTCTTTTACTTTTACTTACAACTACATAGGCAGCTAAGAAAGTTAAGTTTGCAGTTTTAAAGACTTGTGTGTATATGTTTAAAAGTTGGCTTTAAAAGTCCAATGGGAAAGAAATGATAAAATGTGCATCAAAACCTCTAAAACCTCTTGTGCTGCATGATTATTTTCCTCTGCTGTTTCATATGTTCTAAACACTCAATAGAAAATCCCCACATACGGTTACAGTCTCACAATCTCAGTAGATTTAGCCTCCAAAAAAAACAAAAAAACAAACTGAAATCTATCAGCAGCCTGCAGTAGAATAGTCACTGTGTGTGTGGAAATATAATGTTATGATCTATGACTGAACCTCTCCGGTGTATTCAGTGACTGGCTCCATCTGGTAGACAGTGATAAAGATGATCAGCTCCTCTTTAGATGTCTGAGACGTCATTTTATAAGCCTGGATGAGTTCAGACTGCAGCAGACACACAAACACAATCACATACACACAGGTGAACTACAGGTCTTAAACAACTTTATACCACCTTATGCATGATGGTCAAATGATTCAAACCATAAATCTCATATTCTGTCTCAACTACTTTTTGTCTTAGTAATAATGTGAATATGTATGTTTTTAAAGTGATGTGTTTCAAGACAGAAATCTTCTTTGGTCTGTTACAGCTGAGTACAGTTGAGCACGTTTAACATTTCACTGACGTAATTACTCAATCAAGACAATACAGCAGATTAATCAATAAAGAAAATAATTGTTGCCTGCAGCCCTGGTAATCAGCTAGTATTTTTTATACATCTTTATGTGTATTTCTGTTTTAATTGTTCTTTTCAAAGGTGATATTTTTGTAATTTTGTTTTTTCTATAATTGCCACAGTAATGTTATACACAATGTGTGAATTACCTTTTTGAGCAGCAGGACAACATCGTGTGTTAGACCATATTTACTGATAACTTCATTGTTCTGTGTCACAACAAAGTTAATGTCAGGGAGGTCGATGGCTGCTGAGTAAAACACCTGGATACTAGCTTGGTCCAGATCCTACATACAGGCAGACCAAGAATATATTTTGTTAAACTTCACTACACCAGTGAGAAGAAAATGTATATGAAATAGATGATTTTCACCTTAAAAAATCCAACCACCGTCAGCTCCTCTAAGGCCTCTGATTGGCTATCAGTGATTATGTCAGCAGCAGATCCTGCTCTCCGCTTCAGCCAGGTCAAGATGGATGCCGAAGTCTGAGGCACTGAATTAAAATCCAAGAAAACAAATAAATTCCCCTTCAATATTTTATCCAATCTGAAAAGAAATCAACTATTTCTTGCATATGAATTTTCCTCTGTAGAATTATAGTCTGTCTATGTAGCAAGTGATGGTTAGTATAGCTTTGTCTTTTTTATTTTTCCCTATGACTAAAAGATATTCATATGGTTGTATTACCAGGCATTTTTAGCCTGTCATGTATATTAATCCACTATGAGTGTTTAAGACAGCTTTATGTAAAATTCTACAAATGTTTTGATTCCTTAATTATTCATTAGGCAAGGCAAGGCAATTTTATATGTATAGCACAATTAGCACAATACACTAAAAAAAATCATACATAGAAAATGCATTTCAACAAGAAAGAAAGAAAAAAGAAATGACACCAGTAAAAGACAATTATAGGAATTAGAATGATTAAAAGCATTAAAGTGATATATTAAAACTAAGTAAAAGCTGCAGTGAATAATAACGTTTTCAAGCCTGATTTAAATGGGTTAATAGTTGGTGCAGACCTCAGGTGTGCAGGGAGGTTGTTCCACAGGTGAGGAGCATAATAACTGAAAGCTGCTTCACTTTGTTTGGTCCTGATTCTGGGAACACACAGTGAACCTGTCCTAGATGACCTGAGGGGTCTGGATACTTCATTAGAGTTAATAAGTCTAGAATATATTTTGGTCCCAGACCATTTAGTGATTTGTAGACCAACAGTAAGATTTTAAAGTCTAAGTCAGTGTAGTGATCTGAGGACTGGTGTAATATGGTCCATTTTCCTGGTGTTTGTCAGGATTCTTGCAGCAGCATTCTGGATCAACTGTAGTTGTCTAATAGATTTTTTGTTTTGGCCAGTAAAGACACCATTACAATAGTCCAATTTACTGAAAATAAATGCATGACCAAGTTTTTCCATGTATTCTTCAGACAGAAATTCCTTAACTCTGGCTATATTTTTCAGGTGGTAATAAGCAGATTTGCCAATGAGCTTTAAATGGTTGTTAATTATTATGGTTGTTATTATTATGGCATTATTGAACGGACCACAGATTAGTTTAGTTTAGCTCTGAATGGCTCATCTGATGTTTTTAAGCAAGGAAATAACAGTGAGCAACCTCACACCTTTGATTTCGTTGAAAATTTTCAAACTGTCTGAAATCAGGTGACTTGATCAGGTTTTTAGTTTTGGGGGGGATAATAATGATAATAATTAGCATTTGGAAATAAGAATATATAATTTATCACCAGCGCAGACCAGGGCAGGGCACAGGGTTTTGTTTATCTCCATCGATATAGAGCCTGATCGTCGGGGGACCTGTCGCATTAAGATCTTTGGCCAGGTCCTTCTCCTTTGTCACATCGATGACTGCCAGTTTGACCTCTGACCCCTGAAGTTCTGCAGCAGCACCTTCAAAGGCTGCTGATACATGAGGACCTTCAGCAGAGAGAGGAGCATCTAAACACAAACAAAACAACAAACACACAACAGCAAGTGAGTACCAACAATGACATGATGACTATGCTGCAGTGTGAGGTGAGTATTTCGCTTTTTGAGGCAGTAAACCATTTAATCACTCGTATGTTGTGATTCAGTTGAATATCTCAGTGTGTAACTTACAGAAATGCACCAGGAGCTGCTTGTGTTTTCTCAGTGCCCTGTTGAAATTTGCCTTTTTCAGCTGTAAAACTCCACCCTGCTCGGGGAGGGATTTATCTCCAGGTTGGTCATGCTGTGTGTCAGAGGCGACAAACACACAGAGGCAGAAGGCCGTCACCCCCAGCAGTGACACACTCCTCATGATGGTTCACCGACAATGTAAGAAATTGAACACTGCAACGAGCCTGACATGAAAGTATGAAGGGAGTGGCGAAAGGAAGGGCTGATGTGTGTGTGTGTGTGTGTGTGTTTGTGTTTGTGTGTCTGTGCTGAGCTGGTACTTGCAAATACTTTTGTTATCTGCCGACTGGACCCACCAGTCTGTCGCTGATTAACTTTCCTATCTAAGCCCTGCTGTATTGCTGCTATTGGCTGCTGTTCATATCACCTATATTACTAATATCTAAATGCCCTTTGGTGCTGTACTGTTGGCCTCAACAAGGTCAAAATGGAGCCATAAATTCAAACACTCACTAATACGTATGCAACACACACACATACACGTATCCAACATAACTCACCCATTTGTACAATTGTAACGATACACAGCTTTGTCTGTGTAATAAGACCACTTTTATCTTCCTGTCAACAAGATAGAATTATACATAATACAACATTTTGATTCAACCACATTAAAAAGTCCAACTCTGCAATGATGCTGACTGTTAGACACCACTGACAGGTCTAAAAGGTTCATTAACTACTATAGTTTAATTCATCCTCAACCGTCAGCAGCTTGAATTACAGTGTACGTCAAGTCTAGTTTAACAATTTAATGAATATGTTTAAGTCAAGTGAGAAGATTGTACTGTCATACATTCTGCCTGGTGAATATGAAGCCAAGCTACAGAGTGACTTGTCCTGTCAAAAGGTAACAAATCTCCAGCACCTATAAAGTTCTGATTTGATCTGATTTCTTTAAACTGTAAATAATGTGACAGTCACAGTGCAAATTTAAAAATCCACCATTTTGTCCTGGCTTTTCATTAGAGTGTTTTGTTCTATTTCATGAGTTCTATTCATGTATTAATGTTTGTTTATGTCATGTTTTAAGCACTCTATGTTGATGTTATATAAGAATCTCTTCACTGTGTACATTTTTGTGCAATACTATTTATTTATGACTATTTATGTATGATCTTACAAATTTTTCAGTTTGTGTTTGTGTTTCCCTCTGTATCTCTCTTAGTGGTATGTTAAGCTGAGCATTTTTGTATTTAACAAATTAATACAGTGCAGAGACTGGTGTCTCCTCATGTGTAACATTTGGAAGAGTTTAGCATTTTCTCTTAGAAAAACACTGAAAAGGGATGCAATGACAAAAAGGCACTTAATAACATTTTGAACAATAAATATAAAATTTAATCAGCTTCATTGACAATAACAATTGTGTGTTTCTCATTCATCATAGCAATTTAAAGAACTGTAATTATATTTATGTTAGTATGAAGAATTGAGGTTTTCCATTTTGTGCCTCTTTCGTCATTATAAAACCATAACAGCCTTGTTCACTGTGTCAAGAATTGACTGGTGTAAACAAATTAAAACATTTGTTTTTGTCTGGTCGCTATGAAAAGTTCTGTTAAGAATTTTGCGTGTCAGCGGGGCTATTGGGTAAAAAACATTTGCTATCATTTGGATCATAAATTGTTTTTAAAGATGCTTCACCCCGGCTCAGGGCACCTCACTTCCTGTAGGCTACTGTTGAATTGTCTGCACACAGACACATGCAGTCTTCAGGGGAGGCTTATTCACAATAATACCTGTGTGGGATCATGGGAGCTTTTAAAAACGTAGTGCAGAAAGTATAAATTACATTGATATGTTTTCCAGCGGGATTGGATTAGATTAGCAAAGAAAAACAAGTCTGATGGTCATATCTCATATTCATTCCCCCATGTTATTAGTTGGTAAACATTAGCATTAGTTATATCTCCATTTAAAAAGAAAAATTGTGTTGTTTTTTCATATAGGAAATATAGTCATTCGAAAACAAACAGACCAAAAACAACCAACAATTAAATCCCTAACTAAGTCCCAATATATATATATATATATATATATATGGACTTATAGGGACCCCCCATTTTGGCATAAACGTCCCATCAGTCTCAGTTGTAGTAAAATGCTGCTGTATGCATGAGAATGGATGGATTGAACATACATAAAAAAATTAACACTGCACCTACCCACCTCCACAATATTGACTTACAAAAGCACAAAGTATTTTGCCAAAGTTGTCTTCTATTTATGTTAGAAATGCGTGTGATCTATCTATCTATCTATCTATCTATCCATCTATCTATCTAATTTAAGCTGATGCATAATTATTTATCCTCATTGTGACAAATGTTTTGGTGTTATAATATTTTGGGTGCCCTGGGGACAACAGGAGGCTTATCCGTCCTGACAGTGTCATCTTGTGTATACGTGCAGATGGTTTCCACACCGTGGGCAGGAGTGATGTGCTTCATGTAGTCTATGTATCATGAGTGGGATCAGACAGAAACCACAGACCAACCTGAAACACACACACACAAATGCAGAATGTAGTTAAAGTTCACAGTTCGCTCAAGCTTTGACAGCACTCTGAAATAAATATTATTTGCGTCTCACCCCATCAGTGTGAGAAGGACACACAGAAACCAGGCGGTCGCCCCAGGCACGTATGTTACTTTAGTGGTGACAGTGTGGCGGCAGTATGGGCAGCATATTAAACCGGGGCTGTCTCTCAGACACATCAATGAGATGGGAACAGGCGCTGGCTGAGTCACTACTACCACTGGCTGATTTTGTCTGCTGTTGACAGCTGAACTCACACCCACTGGGTTACAGACGCCGCAGCAGAGATGGAGGGCCATATCAGGGGGATACAGGGACATGGAGGGAAGCAAATTAAATGTTATCACCTGCTCGATTACATTATATTTATGCAATTTAGGTTAATTATTTCTGCGTGGTCCTTGTACCTTGTGTATGTAGATGGATTATAGTTCCAGGGTTTTGGGGAGGTGGACTCATAGCAGCTGGTACAGACACTGGGGTCAGGACAGGGAATGGATTTGGCTCGATTGTAACTAGTGAAAAAGAAATATTCCAATATAAATGTATTTTTCTCTGTCTTCACACTGTTCTTCAGATTTTCATCCACATTAAAATACCTTAAAGTACAACAGAAAACTAGAAGTCTTTTTTGTCCTCCTACTTTGAGGATACCTGTTTACTTAGTTCATATTCAACCCATTAAAAGTCCTTTTTGGCCCTTCCTGCTTACTGTAATCATGTACAGTTAATGACAATGGCTACACTGTGAAATCCACCATAATATCATTTCAAATGTATTTACTTTGTGTAATGATTTCAGCTTTTTACTATACACAAACTAAACAGGTTCAACTATTCTGTTTACAGAACTATCTACAGAAAGCTTGTAAAAGGCCAAACCAAAGAGAAATAGGAGATTTCACAGGCACCTCCGTCACTGTGGGACTATGCTCCTCAATGTCTGATGAGCTGTAAAGGAAAATAGAGAAAGCAGGGGCGTAGTGAGATGTTATCTTACCTGCTTCTCCATAGGTGGGGGGAGGCGTGGAGCGAGAGGAGAGGGAGGCGTCGTATGAGGGGGGAGGTGGGATATTTACTCCTGCTGTGGTCAGAGGAGGAGGGTGGAGACTGGCCTCTTCATATGAAGGGGGTTCCATCAGGAGATCGTCCAGTCAAACAGGACACTGGGGCCACAATGGAAGGACGGACAGAGATGCAGATGAAGTCAGTGAAGATGGACAGAGAGGAATTTAAACAAGTTCCTTTTAAGTAAATTGCTGTGTTTGATCGGCTCTTTGACTGAATTGGCCGGTTTGATAATATACATCTAAACATGAGGAGATGGAAATCTGCAGATGGACTATGACAAAGTCATGCAACAACCTACCTGTGACGTGAACAATGAAAAAGTGTAGGCTACTGAAGAAAACTTGTGCTGCTTCAAAGAACGGTTGGTGACAGCAAATATTTATTTGATTTAGTGACTTTTTTTCTGCTTTAACTAGAGTTAATTTCATAACTTTGTATGAAATAACATAAACCTTTTGCTGAGTTCTACATCTCTATCAGATAGTTTTTAATAAATATATAATTTCTGGTATCTATCTCGGAAATTAAACAATCTGAGAGGGAAAGATGAAGATGAAGGAGATGCATTTGCTGCATGTCTGCATCAAAGTTAGTTTCTTGCAGTACATAAACAAGTGTCTCCATGCAGGAATCCAACAGCTGCAGATTACAGATAACATCAAAAATGTTACAATGCAACAAACACACTGGAAATGACAGCAAGGCACTAGATGCTGTAGTTATACAGTTAAAATAAAACCAATGCATAGCAATTCCACGTTGCTTGATAAAACGCTGTCCTCTCTTCAGGGCCTACTGTTTTTCAGTGAGTGGTGTAAATGAAGTGCGCTGAGCTGGCACTACCATCTCATTTTAATTACCAACTGGTTATACACCTTCTATGATAACAGCCCATTTTGTGTGTCTGTGTGTATGTTGACATTGCTGGCAGAAGGAGAAGTTGGCTCATTCAGTTTTTAGTAATGTGAACATTTCAGCTTCTAGCCTTTCTGTCATAGTGCCTCCTGTCTTCTCAGACAGAGACACACACATAAGCTTGCTGAACAGTCACAAGTCTGAACTTTCATCTGAAGAGTCGAGGTTTAAAGTAACACACAAAAACACACACTTTACAACAATACAGTGTAGTTAGTTTCTCTACCTAAGTTAACTGACCCAAACTTTTAGGCCAACATTTTAAAACACACAGTATTTACCTTTACAATGGTATTTCACACGCTATCAACATTGTACAGTTCACATACACACAGTAGGTTCAAAACCACACAAATCACATAATATGACACATAACACTGAACAAACAAATAATCCTGGATCTACTCCACCTCACATCTATGTATTTCACACCAATATGTCATCTAACACCAGCTGTATCAGTCACTGAACACACCTGCTGAATACAGCCAAGTCATTCTGGCTCACATGGGACTTTTCTCTTACGTAAACAAGACATCATTCGAGCCCTGGTTTCTAACCCAAACTTGTGTAAACTGGCTTCCACTGTACACAAACTCAAAACACCACTTGCACAGACTAGCACATGTCCTTTTTCGTTAATTAAACAGCGTGTTGTGTGAGATGTAGAGGAGCAGTGGTCTTACCTTGGACAAATGAGGAAACTCTGCCGATAATAGGAAACACGTACCATGTTGGTGACAGCCGTGACATCACAGCCTGCCGAACCCGTTTTCCTCTGGAATTAGAAACATTCACTTCCCACAGCCTGCAAAACAACCCTTCCTATATGTTTCCATCACACGGACTCACACTCTTGCTCCAACCTGCCTCCTAAGGTCAAACTCAATCTCTGGTGGCTTGTTTGCAGTGTCAATACCAAAACATGATTTAGGGCCCATCTGTTTATTTATTTGTTTGTGAATTTAAGACAGTTGATAGTTACATAATAAGTTGTGTTCAGGAATTTTAAATGAAGCTGAAATGGAGCTAAAATTTCCTTGTTTTTAAATTGAGGCCAAATCATTTAGACTAAGAAAAATCTGAGCTGACATGAGAGGAACAGGAAACTACAGATAAAACAACTGCATCTATGTTCACAATGACTTCATCAGCCACACCTCAATGGGCCAATCATGTGGCAGCAGTGTAATGTAAATATAGACTCATACAGACAAGGGTCTTCGAATCTCAGACCTTGACTGCAGTTTGATTTGAGTGTTTCTGCAGCTGCTGATCTTGGATTTTCACAGTTTTTACTCAGAAAGATGTGAAAACAAAAGCATCCAGTGAGCAGCAGAAATGCTGTTGGGGAGAGTCAGAGGAGAATGGACGGACTGGACTGGTTGGAGAGGACAAGAAGACACAAACAACTCAGATAACTCCTGTTTACAGCTGGGCTGAAAAGAGAAAACCTCTCAGGATTATCAATATGTCAAATGTTGAAGTGGATGAGTTACAGCAGCAGAAGACCACGTCAGGTTTTCGCTCCTGACTCCAATCTAGACAGGAGCAGAAACCTGAGGCTGCAGAGGGAACAGGCTCATTACAACCAGACAAGACGATGAGAGGAGAATGTGGCCTGGTTTGATGATCGTCCATCTGTGCCCAGGAGGAGGACAGCAGGGTCACAGCACAAATCGACTCACTTCCAGCCTCTTAATATCAATCAGGGGTGGTTTGAATGAAATTTGTCCAGTCTTGTTGGTGACTGCGCTTCTATTCATGACCTCACATCTTCACTTTGCTGCCTCCAGCATGAAAAGGCTCCATGTCACGAAGGAAATACCATCTCTAACTGATTTCACTGTTCACTTCCCAGAAACCTCTGGGATTTGGTAGAACAGGAGGCTGAATGTGCAGCTGCCAAATCAACCCTAAGCCTTACCCATGTCAACAAAGAAATAAAGCTCAAAGTTCAAGAAATTGTCATCATCAACATCAAGAAGAATGGTGAGCAGAGAAATTAACTGGTAATAGTACAGTCTTTGGAGTAAAGTGCTCAGTGAGTTATCATGACTTCACTGAAGCCTTATACTTTTAATATTAATGCTTAAAATGCTTAAAAGTTTCTTTTCATGATTAGATTTACACCAATGAGCCAATTCAACGCCAACATTGTCTTTTGAATTCCAGTTTTTTCCTAAGCTGAGATATAAAGGTATGTTTGAATGAAAAGCAAACGTTAGCATCACAAAACGACAATGTCCAGAAATGATATTATCATTAGAAATAATATAGAAATATGCAGTAATAATATGATCGTGAAATCTGTACACACAATAATACATTATAAATCACAGTAAATCCCTGATGAAGTTTACAATGCTCAGATTATTTTTCAGGTGTTTTATTTAGCCAACACCCAGTGAAGGAAGTGGGGTAAAAAGTGGAAACTCCCGGTGGTATAATTACTCCCAAAACCCAATTTAGCACTAGTTAAGCAGTAGTTATTTAAGCATATCTGAACATTCTTTTCTTCCCAGACATTTATGATGCACAGAGGAGTATTTTATAAAAACTTTGCTCTATTGCCATCTAGACTAGACTCTTATCAGTTTGTATCGTGGTGCTCATACAAAATCACTTTTTGTTAAATATAATGGCTGTTTTTTATTATTATTATTTCAATAAACCATCTCTTCTAAGGGTTAGGGTTATGGTCTAAATATGTCCTAAAGTATGTTGTCAGGCCATATTCGTAGGCACCTCCATCCTTGTTTAAGTCTGTTTTTATAATGTCACTCAGGATTGACAAACATGACTTTGGGTCTATCTATCAATCTGCTTCCTCTTCTTTCTTTCTTTATAAACATTTTGACTGATAAATAAATCATAAATCATCAATAAATCAAATAGATCATGGATCTATTCTTTCCACACTGTTGAAGACTAATATATGCAATATATTATTAAGACAAAGGTTTAACTATTTTACAAAACATTTCTGTATTCATTCAGGAAAAAAAGGTTTAGAGCCAATCAAGAGTTTACATAAACGTTAACCTGGTTTAAAGCCAATTAAGAGAGTCACAACAGATTTAAACCCAAATTAATTTTATTAAGAAAAAAAAGAAAAGAAAGATGCTAGGTTGCTCCTAATTGAAACCAAAGAGACATCACAGCTCATCTTTAGATGTTTGGTCAGTTATTACCTCTGCAGACTCGTCAGTATCCTGAAACAGAGAAATATCTGTAGATGGGAGCACCGTGGGCAAATACAAATTATTTTACTGGCAAATAGCAAAAGTAGCAGCAACAATACAAACCTTGCTATCATCACCAGTGGTGTCATCATCCTCTTTAGAATCATCTCCTTCCTTGTCCTCTTTGTCTTCATCCTCATCCTCAGCTTCCTCATCTTCATCCTCCTTACTTTCCTCTGCAGGCATCACTCCTCCATCATCCAGAAATTTAGACATCATCTCCAGATCTCTTTTCCCTGTGTAGTCAACCGCCTGGCAGCAGGAGAGAGAAATAATAGGCTGATGATGATGATGTGCGTGTGTGTGTGTGTGTGTGTGTGTGTGTGTGTGTGTGTGCGCGCGCGCGCACACGTACCTCTTTGCCACCAGCTGGGTAATATTTCAGTGTGGGGAATCCCTGGATTGTAAGGGATTCCACCTCGTTGGCTGTGGCGTCCATCTTGGCGATGATGATGTCAACATGGTCGGCGTACTTTTCACCCAGTTGATCCCAGATGGGAGCTAGTTCCTTACAGTGTCCACACCATGGAGCATCTGTGTACACCCAAAGTTATTAACCACAGGCCCTTTAGAAAATGCATCATTTATCAACAGCAGTTTGTTTATACAGTGCAAATGTTTTTCCTCAGAGACTCACTGAGGAGACTCAGAGAACAATTAAATCATCATTTCACATGATAACTACTGATTTTACATAAATACTGATTGGCTCCAATTACATTAACTTTTACAGTGGACTACACTCAAACTTACAAAACTCCACAAAGACGTTTTTGGTTGGGTCCAGGGCGACAGACTCAAAGTTCTTCCCCACCAGGACTTTGACTGGTCCTTTGTTCCAGTCCTCTGGGATCTCCTCTGTGCGATAGTAAGGCTGTACCACAAAACGGGACAAGTTAGCAGCTTGAACTCAATGGTGGAAGTGAAGGACATTCTTTTTGGAGTGCCAGTTTTACAGTTTCAAAACAATAATAATCCACAGTAAAAGTCAAAGAAGTATTATCATCAAAATGTACTTAAAGTGTCTAAGAAAAAACACAAATTCTGGAGTGCAGTGCAAGTCACTCATAACTTTGTTAGACTAAGACTGATGTAGGTTATCTGCTTCAATCAAGTGCTGACATCTTCAGGGTCACAGGATGAATGTGAGGGGTTGCTGGATGGTTAAAAGCAGCGGTCCCCAACGCCCGGGCCGCACAGAAAGAATAAAGAACCTACATTATTTATGTTTTATTTATTATCTGAATCTGAACTATGTTTTATTTTGAAAAATGACCGGATTCTCTCCGTTACATCCGTCTATGACTCACTCTTGACGCATGTCAAGACGCTTGTCTCGGTCACGTGATACGTTACGGCTAAAATTAAACCCGGAAGATGACAGTTTCTTTGTGAAAGGGAAAAGGCCCAGTGAGGAGACAGAAGAAGAACCTGTGACTTCCATGAAATGAAAGCTGCATTTAGGTTCGGGGTTAGGGTGCAGAGAGGATGTTACTCATGTTACGTTGTTGGCGCGATGTTATGAGGACGCTGCTAATAAAGTTGCATACGAGTGCACAGCGGATTTATATTTATTAGGATGTTTCGAAAATAGCACAGTTTTTATGCCGATCGTATCGCATCACACCTTAAAGGTCGGCCTGTGGAAATATTGTCTGACATTAAACTGGTCCGTGGCGCAAAAAAAGTTGGGGACAATCTGTTTTTTTTGTTGTTGTTGTTGTTGTTGTTTTTTTTGTTTGTTTGTTTGTTTGTTTTGTTTTTTTTTTAAAGAACCATCTGAGAAGTTTGAAGAGGAAGTTACTGTTCAGTGAAAATATCTGCTTATAAATATCTGTGACAAGAAGTCAAAACTCCAAAGTTTTTTTTTTTTTTTATCACTTGTCTCAAAGTGTGTTTGAACTATATTGAGTCATTTATGATCTTATAATCCGTTATTTTTAATCTTAAACAGTAAAAAGCTAAAAGAGTTGGATTTGAAACTGGTGTTTTTTGTCTTCATCACCTTGGCAGTGCCCGTGAACACTTCCTGGCACATCTGCCGCAGTGAGTCTTCTGTGAGATCTCCTTTGGCGATGCTGAACTTCTTCTCTGTGTCCATGTCGATGATGCGTACGGTGGGGGCGTCGCTCTTGGACACGCCAAAGTATTTAAGCACGTGAGGCAGGTCGTCCATCACGTCGATTACAATGAATAACATCTGGACAGGGCACACACACGCACACAGAACAAGATGAGGTTAAGTTATGTTTTAGGTCTTTTTATGTGACTGGCTTATTTTCAAAGAGGGTTATTTTCACATACACAGACAGACATCTAACTGTTACCTTGCCCTTGAACTCTTTGGCAACAGCCCAGGATTTTTCCACGAAGGCCTTTTCTCTCTCCACAGTGGAGTTGATGAACAGCAGACTGTGCAAGTGGATTTTGGAGGAGAAGATCTTGTCTGCATTCTGATAACACACACACACATAGATTAATACACTCTACACATACATTTTTAACATTTTCTTGGAGTGTGAATATGTGCAAGTAATGGTGTTTTTTACCTCTTTGCTGAATCGGATGATCAGCTCCATGCTGTTTTCCTGGATGAAGCTGGTGAGATTTCTTTTGTCCAGCTTCTCCTCATCTGACAGAACAAAGTCTGCTCTGCCATCATCAAACTAGCAAAAAAAAACAAAGCAGGTTAGTTGTCTTCCCAAAGTTGATCTCAACTTTAGTCTTGTTCTGGATTCCTCTCTTTATGTCTTTTCTCCACATTATGGAACTTCATGGAAACCTAATTTTTGCCTTTCTTACCAATATTTACAATTCTTACCTTTCTGTAGTTATTAAATAACTGCAGGTGAATTACTATATTTCATTATATTTTTCTTCAGTTTTCACACAGTTTTATCAAATAAACGGTCAATTTATTACTCAGATAAAAACAAGTGCCACAGTATAAATAATCAATACAATTTTCCAAGTCTTTAGTTTTACCATCTATTTGATGCCAAGTCTTAGGTCTAGTCAACACCTAACCCAATTCTTGTCATTATAAATTAAACCCCAATCTGAAAGTTTCAAGACAAGAAGAGCATCAGCAAAACATTTTCATTCTTCTACACGTCTAACAGGAAAATACTGCATGATTCTGAGCACTAGATGGCAGCACAGCTGTGATGGTTGAGGATCTCTGCGGCTTTCAGAAGACTGCCTCAGTATCAGTTGACGCTCAAACCTTTTTGAAGAGGACCACTGAGTTGGTCTTCACTTCATACTTCTGGAAAACCTCAGGAGTTGTTGTCACGCCAAACTCTGTGTCCGTCACATCGAAGGCAACCTCCTTAAACACCTTCGCCGCCTCACTCTCCAGGGTCTGATGTAAATAAATTCACGTTAGAAATATATTTCATCAGCTCTTGGTCATATTGGATAAGTGAAGATAAATGAAACGCACATCAAAAAAGCCAACAACAGTGATGTTATGGGCATCGATGAACTGGGCTGCAGACTTTGTAGACTCCAGCACTTCGGCACCGGGGCCGGTACGACGTTTCATCCATTTGATTATTCCGTCGGCTGACCTCTTACCTTTACAAGCACAAACAAAAACAATAATTTCAGCTGCTTTAACATACTATCTAATATTTGGAATATTTAGATAACAGGAAAGCACAAGTGATGTTGAAGCAGCAACATATAAAAATATAAAAATTTATGGTCATACTAACATGTCGTACAGATATTTCACTGTCATGATTGTGTTTTATGAGGTACTACGGCTTTACATCACAATACTGTCGATATACAGTAGAAGCAGAAAACTTCAACAGCTGAGTTTTATAGAACAGCTTACAGACACAGTAAGAATATTAGCTCTTCTAAAGATCATTCCTTTAAAAACTGAATAGCCTGGACTGTTTCTTTGCATATGAATTAGCATTAAGGTTTTTGAGTTTTGGACAGTGCTGGGCTGAAGGCAGTGAGGACGTTCAAACACACACACACACACTGTGAACCACTTTACTAAAGTAGTTCACAGTTGAATGAGTTGATGAATGATTGAGAGATGTAAATGCACATGTTTTCCTAATATCAGGTTTAGGCTAGGGTGAGGTAAGGGTGAGGTAAAGGTGAGATAAGGGCGCGGTAAGGGTGAGAATACGGTTACAGTAGGGGGCTAGAGAATTTTTGCCAAGGGTGATGGTGGATACAGTTCACACCAGTGTAGAAGTGTGTGTGTACCAGTGTAGGTGATGGGCTGTTTGCGTTGTCCATTGATGAACAGAATCAGAGTGGGGAATCCTCCGACATCAAACTCATCAGACAGCTCCCTCTCCTCAGTGGCGTCCACTTTGGCCAAACGTATAGCCAGTTCCTCTGCTTTCAGCTTCCCAGCAGCCTCTGCATACTGCGGCTCCAGCTGCTTACAGTGGCCACACCAGGGAGCATCTGCACACACAAACACACTTTCATACTTTGCATGAGGCTGAAAGAGATCCTGAAACCTGAGAGCGCAGTATTAACCAAAGCAGCTCCTATTCTGTCTGCTGCTATCAGCAGCACATGTGCAGGTACACATGGAAATAAGCTGCTGATAGCAAATGTGGCAGTTGAATGTGGCCTTTATACCCCTGCTGCTGCTGCCGAGTTCCTCTGTGGGAGAGTTAGACCAGGAGAACACCTGGACCAGAGGGGCCACGTGTGCTGTATACACATGCATGTGCATGTTTTTTATGATAATGCTGACTTGATACAGGCAAACAGAACAAAACCCACATAAACCTTCTGACATTTTTACCATTAACTGAAACTGCTGAACTCACAAACATTTATTCAGCTAGTCCCACAGCTTCCAGCAGTAAACCATAGGCTTCTGCAATTGAGTTTATGATTCAGTATGTATGTGTTCCCAGGATCTCACTCTCAGAAAAGACATCATCTCCTTTAAGAAATACACCCTATTTGTGTGATAGTATCATGTCATAACAGAAAATGATCCTCAACATATATCGTGACTACTATTTGTGCTGAACAAACAGAAATGTCTAAAAGAAAACAAACAGATGGGATTAACATGTTTGGAAGAATCTAGTTTCACCAATATTGGGAAAACAATCTATGTCATTTATATATGTAGTGATTACTTACAGAACTCCACCAGCAAATATTGATTCTCGCTCAGAGCCCGGTCAAAGTTGTTGATGTGGAGAACCATCACATCTTTCTCCTCCTCAATCTCTGTGGTTTTCTCCTTTGGTGCCTCCTCTGTTTCCTCTGACATCTCTTCTGAAACCTCCTCTGTTGACTCCTTGGATGTCTCCTCCTGGTTCTGGTCTGAGTCGCTGGCCTGGACGCAGGAGGCCCACAGCAGCAGGCCCAGCAGAGTTATGGACAAAAGCGTGTGCGTCCTCATGTTGAGCTTCTGTTGCAGGAGCCTCCGCTCAGGTGTGGGCACCTTCAGTGCTTGTGTCACTGAAAGTTTGTACATTTATGTGTCTAATGGAGAGAGTGTGTGTCAAAATGTTACTGGCTTTGCTGCTCATCCAATCAGGACTTGGAAATGTCTTCATATTTCAACCAATCACACGGTGCCCTGTATAGACAAAAACAGACAAACTGGCTGATCAGCTGTGAAGGGCGCAGGACTCTTCACATGTACATGTAATCATGTCTTCTCTGCTCCCTTCTGACCATTTTTATTTTGTATCATAGTTTTTTGTTAGAGCCCATCACTCAACAGACAAGAAGTGACCTCAAACCTTCACTCTTTTCTCTGGGCCTGATCAGACCCTCATTTACATGCTCTTTCTTCTCACCTGCACTTTATCATCTTATCTTTGTTGAGTTAAACAATGGCGCTTCACTTTCACCTCTCCATCCTCTCTCTCCCACTTCCTTTCAAATTTTTACTCTAGCTAACAGAGGAGGAAGCTGGTCTAGATTTTATGTCAGGCTTTCAAAATAAAATTAACATTTTGTGGTTATTTGGAGATGACATTGTTAGTGCATTGTCAGCAGATTCACTGTCTGTATTTAAAGCATTGCCCCCCCCCCCACCATACTAAGTCTCCGATAGTGTAGGAGTATTGGATTTTCTCTTGTACCATATGCACATTTGGATCATATCATATGTGTGTGGTCAAAGGGCTATAAATGGTAAAAGTAATTTTAAAAGTAAAAAAGTAAGTACTGAAAGAAGCTTCTCATCCATGTTGCCATTGAAACTTACATTTTAACAATATTTAAAAAGAAATATTCCTTCAGTCATGTTGCTGCACTAGAATCAAACAAGCAGTAACTTTGGACTTCAAAGTTGAGTCAAAAGGATTTTTATTAACATATTTTCTTTATATTGACAAAAGTTTATTATTTAAGAAATGAATTCATTCATATTTTTATAAACAATTTTCACTTAGTATGTACAACTTAGAATAAAAATAGTAAGAACATTTTGTACTTTAAGTTGTACAAACCAAACCATCAGCAACTGAGAAAATATGAAATTAAGATAATGATTGAGATGAATAATTTTTGAATAATTTTAAAGATTGCGGTTTTATGTATTTTAAAGTATTCTAACCATTATTACATATACTCCTGTAAATGACCTAAATACTCCATTCCTGTAGCTACCAGGTTACCAACTGCTGTTGCGCATGAATGCAGCAAGGCACATTAAAGGTATTTCTACTACATACTTGGCTCTTTGTCGAAATTCACTATTACAACTGCAACAGCATCTTTCATTTAACTGGTGATTCTACAACATAAACATAAACATCCAATATCTTTCTTCATAGTTAGTGATTCTTTTGGGAAGTGAATGGTTCAGATAGATCAAAGTTACTAAGGCGCTGCTGAATGATTTAAATTATGTTTTTGAGAGCTGTGGAAGACCGACATCTCAGAGACACAAAATGAAAACTATCTTTATGACTGGAGACAATCATGGGTGACTCACAAAATGTGAAAACAAACAGGAGAAAATGTGAAGAGTACTTAGCTGTTATTTTTCTTTAACAAGTGTGCATCAACTCTACGTCGTCTGTCCCATCACGTATTCAATGCGTCATACGTGTGTTCTCCGTCAGTGTGTGTGTGAGCTCGGGGTTTGGATCCCAGTTTGCCAGCAAGTCACTAAAATCTGGCTGATTGTTGTCAAGGGCATGCGTGCTGTGGTGTGTGTGGGCATTATATTGCACGTGTGCACTAGCGTCTGCAGGTGTGGCGTCCTGTGCAGATGTGTCACTGTTTGTGTGTGTGATGTCAGGTATGTTACTGAAACTGCCCAGAGAGCAGCAGGAGATCGGCTCAGTCCAGAAACTGAGGGGGAGGTGCCGCTTGATCATCGGTTGCCCGCGGCCTTCACTGGGGCCCCTGTGGTTGAACAGTTCAGCGAGTGGCCCCAAACTGTTGTTCACCTTTGCGACCCTGACTCCTTGATGGTCACTGTCACTGGAGAAGCTCTTTTCTCTCTCATCTGGACTCCCTGTTCTTGCTATTCTCAGCAGGTCGTCGTAGTAACGCAGACGCCCGCTGGTTGTCACAGAGAGAGAGTCGCTGTAGATGTCACAGGCCTCTTGGTCTCCGGAGCAGCGGCCAAAGTACCGCTGAACATCTCTACTGATGAGGTCTGCGAACCTTAACAGCTGTGTGGTCACGTCCAGAGCAGAGTGGTCCGGATTTAGATAAACCTCTAAACATTCCTCCTCTTCCTCTTGAGCTTCAGATTCTTCATCCTCCTCTTCTTCATCTCTTTCTTCTTCATCGTCCCTCTCCTCCGGCTTTCCCTCTGGCTGCTCTTCCTCCTCAATGTCTTTGCACAGAGAGTGCTGGAAAATCAGGGGGAAGTAGGCTGGAGTTGGGGCCTGGATGAGAAAGTTCCTTATGACGCCTGCAGCCATGTTGGCTCATTAACACTGGAGGAGACAAAGAAGAAATGTAAGAATATATAAGGAGAAAATTCTGACTGGATAAAATCTGTTAAAAAGCTTTTTACCTTCAGAAATGCAACTCAGCAGCCAAGTTCAAGTCAGGGAAATGGTCTGGCCTGGGTCACTGATGGATCCAGGTTTCTGTACGTGTGTGTGTGTGTGTGTGTAATACTGGTCCAGGAGGATTCCCACTGTATATATACCTCTGCTCAAAGCCACAGACGTGTCTGTCTCCATCGGATGAGGCAGCTTCCAGAACAAATATTTGCCTGCCGGACTGGTCAAACATACTTTGTTTGCTTTATCACTGGGCAACCGGGGAGGGTGTCCTCTGCTAATGGATCCTCTGCCAGGGGATGATGGAGAGTGCGTGCGCACACACGCACGCACACACACATACGCGCCTAGTTGTCTTTTCCACCCCCGATCAGGCCATTTAAAAGATAAAAGAGCATGAAATCAGATCATATGCTGTTTTGACTTCTAAAGGGGAACACTCAGAGCTGACATCAGCCCATCACTTGTAACCATCAACACCAGACCAACCCAGATGCACAGGCGCACTACGAAACAGGACACACTGCAATGTCCTATTGCTTTATTTGGGCACAACAACAAAACTCACAAGTCCAAGATGTCAAACTCCCTAATGGCCAATGAGGACAAAAACCAGATGCAGAGTTGACTCTTGACTGATCATTCATTTACATTAACCGGTTACTTAGACAAATGAGAACACAACTGGGACAGTTCATATGTTTTTTGTTTTGTTTGTGTGTGTGTGTGGCCACACAAATAAAGATATCTAAAACTTGAAAATAGAGCGCATTTTATTCTGAAAATAGGTTCATACTCCTGGACTCTTTTTCTTGAAATTTAAATTTCAATTCTGTGGGTTGTTGCTTCTGGCAGAGATCTTTACCTCTCAGCATGTTTGAGTTGTTGTATATCAGCAGCTCTGTATATTTAAACATGCATCAACCATGAAAAAAATGATTTGATGAAGTCCCACACTCCAATAGATTTTAGCGACCTTTATGGACATCTGTAACTCTGTACACATATGCATGTCGAGGATGAATGCGATTGTGTGTTTGTGTGTGTCTGTGTGTCTTATCAGGACACCCTGGCTCCCTTGGCCTGCCTGTCATCAGTATCCTGGCTTCTATGTTGATTTTAGGGGTAAAGATCAATAGCAGCAATATGTCAGCTCTTAAGAGCCTGACAATGAATTACACGCAGTTTTAGGCACACAAGCACATGAACACACAATACACACACCCCCACACACGCACATGTACGTATACATACACATGGACTTAAGATGCGTCTTAAATATTAATTTATCACATTAAAATAAAAACTTATTCAAGCTAAAAATGACTGGTTAATCAGTCACATCTGAAAGGTGGCGCCTGGGTTATATGAGCTAATAAGTCTAACTATGTTAAGTGGTCATGTAATAATAATTTATTTTTGTGATGGGAAGTATATTCATAAATCAAGCTTGTAAGAAAAATGTAAAACTGCACCTTCAACCATCTGTTGTAATCCTTTTAGTATTTGCTGTTTATTTATTTATTCTTTGCTATGCCAATTTCTACATCTCCTTCCTTTATTAACTTCACATTTGCATTACATTTAACACAACAATAATGCAATGAATTTCTTGTGTTAAATTTGTCAGGTCTTCATAAAGGATTTATTGATAAGATCTAGACCTGCTCTTGAAACTTTGAACTGGTAGCATAAATAAAATCTAACCTGACTTGAATTTTCATCAGGATACAATCTTTATGGAAACAGCAGACAGCACACTCTGGAAAAAAAGATTTGGCGAGAGATTTTTGCTTAAACCCATCAGGGAGTAGATTTTCTGAACGTATTATATTTTTTTCCAAGTAATTTGTGCACACATGATCAAAGTAAAATAATTGCTCTGTAAATCATAATCTTAAAAGAAACAGTGTAAACACAAGTATCTAGTTAGAAATGAAGGCAACAATTGGCATGGACATAGTTAATGACATAAAAAATGTTTGAGAGTAAAAGTAAAACAAGTCAACAAGTCAAAATAGATTAACATGCAATTTTTCAACTTAAATTCATCAAAGCATTGCCATTTAAGTGAAGTTATTAGAGTTAGACTAAAAAGTATCCTGGGTATATACCCCAAAACAACAACAACAACAACAACAACAACCAGAACACTGAAATTCAAAAGGCCACCTTCACAGGTCAGTCACATCATCTGGCAGATCAGTCACAGGCCTTGTAATAGCTGCCCTCAAATTCTGCCAGAACCTGCTGATCTGATTGTCGTCATTGGGCCACTCCAGGTACGTCCTCAAGTTCATTAATTTGTGCAGAACTTTTTGGGGATGGTCTCTCTGTCAATGGGTACAGAATCAGCACCACTGTATCATTGGTTTGGTCAAACAGTCTGAAATGGGTGTAGTCCAGCTTGTATTTGCACCATTCGCTCCTGACAAAAAACAGAGAGAGTGAAAAGCGTTGTATGACTCTTCTCAATGGCGTCCATGATGTTGTCAATAATCCATCCTACAGGCAAGAAGTCTCTCTTGTGGAGGCAGAGGAGAAGAGGGGAATCGGACTGCTCAAGCTCTGGGAGAAGGTACGCTTTCACCCAACTGGCATCCATTTTACTGAAGGACACAATGGCATCGTACTCAAGCTCCCCCTTATTCAACTTTCACTTTCTCTTAGCTCTCAGCCAGGCACTGGTCATCCTCAAATACCAAACTACACTGAATTTGTGATACAAACCTACAATTAGCAGCAAAACTGTTAGGGTGACTACAGAGAGTAAAGATAAGGATGTGGCCTGGTGGCACTCAAACACAGACAATCTCACTTCTGTTACACTCTTTCCTCTTGCTGCTTCAGGGGAGTCACAGATGTACAATGAGAACTTGTCTGCAATCCTCACAGGATGTTGATCCGAGTCGCTTGTTATGAACGACACTGTCACATGAACAGATGTATGTTTTAGAAGCAGCCTCCAAACTCTTTACATTCTTATAATCATTTAGCTTTTTACTATTGAATATCTGTAAATCATTGTTTTGAATTGAGATGTGTAGAAGATGGGGGTATAAACTACCATCAGGCAAACTATGAATCTTGTTCCCAGAGATGTATAACTCTTTGAGCAAAGGTAGTCTGTTGTCGAACATGCTTAATTTAATGTCAGATAGGTCAAGGATGTGTAGACTTTCGGGCAGAGAAGAGGTCTGCATTGTTAAATGTGTTGAGGAAAGGTTCAAGGATCTAAGATTGTGTGGCCAGTTAAAAGTCTCAGGCATGCTAAGAAACATATTCCCACTCACGTTGATGCTTTGGAGATTTTGATCGAATGCAGGTGATTTCTGCTGACCAAGTGTCACATGGCTGATCAGTCCAATTTGACTCAGACTTCCTTTAGTGTAGCATAGAAGGTTTCTTCCTTCAACATACAACTCTTTTAGACCACTAAGCCCAGAAGTCATTTCCTGTGATGTACTGAAGGTGAGGTCCTCCAAAATATAAGGTCTCTAATTTCTTCAGTGGCTTGACCCTATGTTTTGTATTTGTTTCCCAAAAGATTCAAGTATTGAAGGGAGAAAAGGCTCTTAAACCATCTAGCAGACAACGCATCCAGCCAGTTTAGGTCCAGCTTCTCCAAGTTAATTAGCAGTTCAAATGCTTCTTCCTGGATTGCTCTGATTTGGTTGCTTGACATGATCAAAGACCTCAAACTGGAATTATGAAATAAAATCATCTTTCTCAATTGTCTCCAGTCTATTGAATGAGATGTCAAGTTCAGTGCTGAGAGGGCTGCAGGGACTCTGTCTAGGTTTTGTCTTGAGCAATTACACAAGGTTTCTTTACATAAGTGACACTATGATGTAGAGTGAAAAGTGGTGATGCATTAGGAGAAGGATAAACAGTAGACATGTCAGGATCTTCATCTTGACTTCCTGTAAAAGAAAGAAAATGAACAATCAAGTTTTCCCTCTGAAGAGAATCCATCAATAAACAAGTCAAGATACATACTAGCTACTCTGTGAATCTGTCTAAGGCACAAGGGTGCTTTCAGCTAAATGCTTGCAGGTGTTGACCACAAACCACTTTTGAATTTGGCACATTAAAATACAAATTTTGTATACCTACAACTATAGGCTGATAGGAACATTGTTTATGTTTCAGATATTCAACCATAAATCAAAGTAGGGAACACATGGTCATAGTAATTCGTGGGTCCTGAAGGAATCAGGGGATGACGGAAGTCTTGGTTACCATTCATGATGCAGGGAGGTTTAACATCTGCACCAAATGTAATGACAAGCTCAACATTGTGACCGTGGTGGAGTAAAAGTGGTTATATATTAAACTAACAAAAGTTCAACTGTGTGATTGTGTGAAACAATTATTAAAACAATTAATGATGTCTGAGCTCCTTTGGGGAGGAAAGCAATTGCATTTAGCATTCTGTCAAAAATACAATGTTGCATTTTTCAGCAGTAAACATCAAGTACATCTGAAATACGTTCAAGCTTTCAGTTGATATTGCATATATCTTGGATAACTGTTTGCATAACACTACATTGGGGCACTGTCTTAGGCCTATATGTTGGGAGAATAAATAATAAAAAAAAAAAAAAACTAATTTAATTCACTTCTGCAAACGAGTCAGAATAGAGAAATATGTGGCCATAAAACAAAACCAATTAATACATTGATAAGAAAAATACAATTATTATAATCTAAATCAAATAATAAATGCTTAATATTTGCATTTTAAGTTCATTTTCTGGGCCTAAACAATGAATTCAAGCTAATTGAAAAGTTCAAGTTTTCAGTTTATCACATGAACACATTAATTGCTTATGAGAGGTTTTTAAATGTTAGTTAGTAGAAAAGATATTTCTATAGGAGATGAGAATGACAGAGAAGGTACTTAAAATATAAAGTGAAAATACCTTGATGGGTCTTGACTTCTTTGACAGCAGAAATTTCTTGTTCTCCTTCAGTGACAGTCAGGACACAACAAAACGCATATTCAGTGATTCAGTTTTCTCTACCAGTTCCCTAGTTTCGGTGATTACTTCCCTGTGAATTAACATTTTAATTCTGTTAGCTAAGGAAGTAAAGCAACTTTCCTGCCACAGTTGTAAGAGAGGGATGCGGTTCGACAGAAATCCACTAAAAGTTTGTTGAAGCGGGTTCACAAAGATCCATAAAAATGGTGAAAACACTAGAATTAAAGTCACAATTAATTTTGTTCTCGCCTCAATGCCTGTTTTTTTTTTTTTTTTTTTTTTAAATAAAAGGTAGCAAAAAAAAATGTGTGGCTTCATTTGTTTAGGTTTTTTAGGCTTTGGTCTTTGGAAAAATGATCCAGAAAATAAACCGGCGACAATTACAGGTCTGAAGGATGGTTCAAATGGTCAAATTTTACATGGCAGCCAACAGACAATAACGGTTTGCTGAATGGTAATAAAAAAAAAAAGTTTCAAATATTCATGTAGAAAAGATTTTTTTCTTTTTTTATTGTCTATGATCAAAACTGCAAAACATCTAGAAAAATATACAACAAAGGGTTAACCTTTCACAACATTTAACATTTGAAAATGGGAACATAAAAGAAAAGGAATATTCACATTTTCCCCAATAATGATAAAAGAACATTCATTTTTATTTCCTTTTTCTTTTACTTATCAATGTTTCATGTGTTTGCAGTTATTGTTTATGTCTGCTGTTTTGTTTTGTTTTTAAATTTTAAACATCTCCACAGTAGCCAGAGTCATTGGAGAGCTGTGAGTTGGAGCTGCGGTTGGAAGAAGAGTTCCAAATGTCAAGGTTCATGTGCGGGCCAAATGGGTGGAAGCTGGAGTAATGGGTCGGTCTACAGGTCCCCTCCCCCTCCCGGCTATAGGGAGAGTGAGGAGGAGTAATGGGGGAAACAGGGGAGATCGGGGCTGATCGCTCAGGTTGGAAGTGGCTCTGGTAGGGCTCACTCTGAGGTGTCCAGATGGATCCAAATAGGCTGGACATAGGTGAGAGGCTGCGGGTACCTGGGAAATATGGCTGTGAAAAATGAAAAGATGGAGAATATGTACTGTTAATCAATTTGTCTGAACTTTCATTTGTGTGTTTGGGTGCTTACATGCACAGCTGTCTAAAGATACTGCCTCCCAATATTATATTTCCTTGGCATTTCCTGACCTTACCTGCCACTGTGCTGTCCTACGACTGGATGCACATCTGCCCTGACACCACCTGGCTGTTAAATTTCATCTCTCCTTTTCAGCATAAGTAAAATGACCTTTTTGATCAAGTAAAGACAAAGTTTCTCCCCATCCTGAGCTAATACATCATCTCTTTAGGCCAAAGTGTTTAAGACACTGCCATGTGTCCTCTTTCTGACCGCAGCTTTGCTGAGTTTGTGACTCTTCTCTTCCGAAAGACTTGCCTGATTTTGTTGGCTTAGTCTCAAAGGCAAACATTTCAAATAAATAAATCCTAAAATGATGATTATTTATTCAAGGAATATATCAGCTCTACACCAATATTTCTAAGTTTTAATTCACTTGCCTGTACTATGCCACTCATCATGCAATCCACCTAGTAATCCTTTAAAACTGAGAGCTTGCTGATGTGGCCTATAAGTAATGTAATATATTTTATGCTATATTGTAATACACAAAATATATAGTGATATTTAAAAATTTATTCTAAAGCACTTCAAATATTTTTTTTTCCCACAAACTACCAGTTATATTGCAAAAACCACATATTTAACTAGAATTGAGAATCAAAAGGAAGAAATGTGCTCTTTATTTGTGAAAACCAGCAAATGGTTCAGCTCACGAGAGCAAATTGGCTTAGGATGAGCACTTCATCTTTGCGTAAGATCAAACACTGATAGCTTTTATAAAAAGCAGAAGCTGAGGAATTTACAAAAACTTTATGTGGGGCTTTTAAACCACATGTGCTTGTTCTTCATTTTGTTTGTAGAGTGAAATGATGAAGAGAAATGCTAACATCTTTTTAAAAAGCGACATGAGTCACAGCAGCTTTGACAATAATACGCTGTCAATGCCCACTGACTAGTTTCTGTAACCACAAACTGCAATCATTCAGCATTTCCCTAATGGTCTACACATGTTGAAGATGTAATGCTCATTCATATTATACAATGACCTTAACCATTATCTTAATCATTTTGTGTTTAGATGGAAAAGGAGAATAAGACATATGAACACTGGACACACAACAGTCTTAAATCTTAGGTAGGATTAATGCTTAACAGGATTAAAGAACATATAAATTTGTGTTATACAGCATTTGTTTTCTAATTACTATCATCTACCGGACAGACAGTTCATTGCAGTTACTTTGACAAGCCTGATAAACACAATCTTACTGGGACTTCAGGCCGCTAATGGAAAGTGACCGATACTAGAACTACAAGAACTTTTTAGTTCCCCCAAGAAAAGTACGGCAAACTTTTACTTCCCGATACTTTTGGTTAGGATTCAGCTTTAAACCACATCCTGTACATCTGTACCAAAATGTCCACTGCCTGCTTTGCACTTCTTCTTGGTGTTGTGTTCTGTATGACTCAGAATTGGGCAATATCGATCATAAAAACAATATTACTCTGAATGATAATCTTAACGACTCATTATTGTAATAATCTTTGAGAAAACAATCACTATAAACACAGCTATGGAGAATATGGATGATTGAAAAACGGTCAGTAAATAAGAAGGCTGAAAGAAAAATCATAGATGCATAAATTCAATGATGGATAGAATATTAATTGGAACTTGTTTATATTATATTTAGGGAAAAGTGCCTAATATTTTAAATTCTTCTCAAATGTGGGGATCTTTCGTGTTATATGTGATACGAAATGTAATATTTAAAAATATATATATTTTATACACACAGCTAACATAATTAATAAAGAAATTAATGGAATAAATAGAGAAAATTATTGTTTGTTGTAGCTCTATGTCATGCTGTAAATTTCATGGCCTGAGTTTGGCAAACGAAATAATCTGAGGTCTGAGGGTTGTATTGTGAGTTGTTACCTTGCTGCCCACACAGGCAGCTGTGTCCCAGGTTGAGGGTGAGTCCTGAGGCTGTTCCTCATTCCAGCTGGTATGATTGCTGTGTGCGTTCTGACCCTCCTGACCAGCAAAACCACTGGAAAATGTCCCATTACCTATGAAACGATTACAGAGAACAAAGCTCAGCTTGATTCTCCAGAGTCCTTGAGAATGAAATATCAGCAGCTGTTGCAGTATGATTTCACCCCACACCAATTTCCTTTTCATCAGAATCCTACACTATGCACAGAGCAAAATGAATATAAAACTGGATTCTAGTGCACGTAAACTGCACTTGAGCTTGTACCAATGTAGTGGGCTTCCTCACAATAAGTGTAGGGACTGTTGCAATGGCTGTTGGAAGTACTCCAAGTAAACCTGCAGGAGAGGAAGGAAACATTTCATCACCTCAAAGTTTAAACAGGGATGGAAAAACATTTAACACTGATTGACAGAAAAACAAGATATAGTGCTGCAGAACTGGGAGGGCAAGTATCCAAATTGTAAGCTAGTATAGACTAGTAGTAAAATAGTACAAGTTATTTTAAGCACCGAGGTTCACACAATTCCAGTAATGTAATTGAGTTTTCGAAGGATTTATTATTATTTTTTTTTTTTAACATTTAATTTGCCCACATTGTGTAAAAACGCAAGCATGACAAATACAGGCTTCTTAAAAGCTGCTGATCTTAGAGTGCAAAATGTTTGGCTTTTGTAGCTAGCTTTTCATGAAGTTTGTTTATCTTCTTCACAGACAGAAATCTGATTTACTGCTGGAATAAAAACATACTATCGGGGTTCTTGCATCATTTTAAGAATAAAATGTAATGCTTTTAAAGACCTTTTTAAGACCTCAACAAAGAAAATTTAAGACAATCTTTTTTTCTTTCACTGACAATTTAAACCTGGCCCCGCTGTGGCTAGCTGCTGCCACGTACTACTGGTGCTTTCCTCCTTTCATATGCGACTCGACAGCTTTGACACCCATGGTCCCTAACAAGTCTTGTTGCATAATTTGCACATTTGCCTCATTGTTGTTTTAAGCAGCCGCCAAGCAGCTCCTAAATGCATCCTCTTCCATCCATTTGTTGTCAAACTTGCACTTTACACACCCATCTTTGCATGTTGAACCGGTCATGGCGTGTGCGTAATGGCGGCACGCAGCCCGACATATGTCTGTCACTGACGTACCGTAAAGCAGCTATTCATCGTGGAGTCTCTCATTTACTACACGGTCTTTGTACTAAGTTAATCAAACAAATACACACTATGTTTTAAGGTCAGCCACTGTGCTTTCCCACCAGCATTAAACACTCTGCCTGGAAATTAAATACCTACAGCAAATTTATGGTGAATTTAAGACAATTTAAGGTCGTAATTATCCAGATTTTAATTTAAGACATTTTAAGGACCTGGGAACCCTGTCAATTCAAGATCTTGAACCACCACACATTTAAACACCTACCCATTGTACGAGCCAGTGGTTGCTGGCTGAGGTATGTAGGGCAGTGCCTCAGTGGTGTTGTATCTGAACTCATTGGTGAGGGGTATGGATGGAGCTGACCACGTCTCTTCAGGCAAATACTGAGCAGTCAGGTCTGTGGTAGAACACAAAAACTTTCCATTAGAAATTACAAGTCATCCACAAGTCTGACAGTTAAAGAAAATACATTTTTTTAAACTTTGCTTAGAAGTAAATATTCATTATAAATGAGTTTACCTATGTTCCTGTCCACTCCTGCAGCAACAGCTGCAAAACTTGGGGCAAAGGTGGAGGCTGGGGGATCTGGGCTTTGGCACACGTCTTTACGGTACAAGCTATTCATGCTGAAAAGAAATGAAGGTTACAAGTCAAACAGGGACTGGATAGAAAAATGTTCATACCCTCTCAGATAATACGAGTTCATGCCTGTTCTCCCGATTTTATGTGGGAAAACACCATGTCTAGGTTGATTGGTGACTCTGAATTGTCCATAGGTCTGAGTGTGAGTGGTTGTTTTTTTTAATTGCGCAATGAAATCCACACATGGAATGTGTTTCTGACAGCCTTTTCTTAAGAACAATTTTTAAAAGTGTGATCTAGATTAGAGATTATAACAAATGGTAAACTATAAGTGCATGTTTCTTGGGATGCTCATACAATCAGTCAGTCAGTCCTGAGTATTGGCGTTTGCTTTGGTACCTCAGAGCCTTGTGGTTTGTATTCATCGTCTGGTAGCAGTCTCTCTCTACTGGGTAGACACCATACTGCATGGAGTCCCCTATAAAAAACAAGAAACAAATATCAAAATTTAGTGAATCATGACTTTTACTTTCGGGTTATGTACCTAAATGTAGGAAAAAATTGTGAAACTTGTTACTTCAGCAATTAAATCTGGCTTCAAGGTCTTATCTTTCAAGACGAGATCCTTACTTTTTCTAGATGAGGTAGTGCAGGCATGTGTCCGGGCATTGGGGTCCTTGTCTCCTTCCATGCTGCTGGTGCTGCTCCAGCTGCCCCAGCTCCCTCTGCTGGCCCTTACACTGCCTGACGAGCTGCCGGAGTCTGATCCTGACTCACACACACCACCGCCACGCCTCTCTGTAGCACACTTTCTTCGAGTGCGGGTAGGACACACACCTGGAAGAAATAAACAAAAGCCAGTGACATTAAAATCAATTGTTCAGTTGGATGGAAGAACTTGGGTTTGGAGAATTGCAAAGAAAAGTGACCAATCAGACTGACCGTTTTGTTTGATGGGGCTCTCAGGACTGTGTCCAGGCTTAAGTGCTTCTGACTTGGAGAAGTTGCAGTAGCGGTTCCTGTTGTGGGTTCCACTGCTGTTGCTATCACCTGTTCTCCAGTCAGGCTCTTTCTCCTTCTCTGGCATCACTAGCACATTGTGCTCAGGAGCACTAGTGCAGTAATTACAAACAAAACCCATTTATTCTTTTTTGTGCTTGATAACACAGGCTGCTATATAACACTTTCACTGAATACACTATAATGTAACTCCTCACTTATTATTTAAATATTACACAATAAAGACAACTGTCGTGTGCTATTTTTCTATGAAATATCAGTATTAATGTTCAGATATTGTAAATATTGATAAATTGGGGTGTACCTGGACAGATTTTCTGTCTTCCTGCGGCGACTCTTTCCCTTGTTATGCCCTGGTACATTGCTAGCCTCTGTGCTTGGTGCTTTCTTTTTTTGTGCTTTGGCATCTTCTCTCACCTAGAGTGGTTAAACCATAGAGTGACAATTTCTCATAGGGACCCATCAAATTTTAGTATTTCCAACATGCATCGTCTTTTAAATTAAAGGGCCTTTCTTACCTCCAATTCAGCACTGTCCCTTTTCTCAGACCCGATCTTCCCTGCATAGTGCTCAGTGCAGCTCTTTTCTACAGAGCTGCACACCAAAAGGCCTGGTCTCGGACCTGGATGCAATGTGATGTTATCTGGGAAACCAGCAGGCATTTCCATGGGAAACATAACTGTTGGCACGCTATCCTCTATTGTGCTGCAGGAATCTTCTTTCACATCTGGGGATATCTTTTTATCCAGCTCATTAATGAAAGCTGGTTCATTGTTGTTGCAGATATCAGGCTCCAGGGTCAGGGGGGCATTGGGTGTCAGGTCTTCATCTTCTTCATCCATCCTAACAGCACCAGCTGCTGCTGTAGAGAAGCTGGACTTGTATTTGGTATAATAAAGTGAAACCTTATGTTTCTTTTGTGGCTGGGCTGGGGTAGTTGAGGAGCTCTTCTTTGAGGACTGAAGACGTTGGGTGGGACTGTTGGCCAAAGCTGGAGAGCCACGCCCCTTACCTTTATCTGAGGTGTGACAGGTGTCCACATAGCTCTTACAACTTCCCTTTGTTTTACTGCATGAACAAAACATATATTCAAGTATCTTAGGACCAGAGAAATGTATGTACAATGTACAATGTACAAAAATAAAATGTTAACAAATTGTACATGTAAACAACACAAAAGAGGATTAGACATACTTTACTCCATTGGGAGTTATGGTGTTTATGGCGCCATTGTCTCGAGACAGGACAGAGTTGTGGTTGCTTCGGATGCTGGGTGTGGAAAAGTCATTCAGGATATAATGAGCCTGACGAAAAGCCATCAGACACACGCCAAATAGCGAGAAGCTGCAAAAAACAGAAATACAAAAGTGTTTAAAACATTATTTTCTTTAAGTAATCTCACATTTTTGACATGCACTTGCTCTCAGCTTATATATATATATATATAGAGAGAGAGAGGAGTGAGGCTCAGGGTTTACAGTCTCTCCAGATTATTTTAAAAATGTATTCTGACTGTTTCAGTAAAGCAGCGTCATAAAAAATTTACTAATAACCCAATTAAAGGGTACTAACCAGGTGAAGATGAGGGTTATTACCCAGAAGGTTTCCTCCCAGCTTGGGCCAGGAACCACTTGAGCGCAGAGAGGCAGCATGTGGTGTGGCAATGTTACATTGAGGATGAAAGGAAAAGATGTGCCACGAGATGTCACCAGAGTGAGGTCCCGAATCACCCAGGATGAGGTGAAGTCTGGGGTGAAACTAAGGATAGACATGTGGAGACATAAATTTGAGGGAAATCTATTGGGATAACTAGAATATACATATAAAAAAGTGTGTTTGGGTATATCTGCTCCAAACTATACATTTGTTGGCTTGAATTAACTTTTCATGTGTCCATAGGCAGTGGGGTCTCTCCAACTGAAGTTACCATGTTGCACTACCATTTCTCTATAGAAAGGTTCAACAGGCCAGAGCTCTGCCAAAGGGATAGTCCACTAAATACGTTATCTGTTATTAATAGAATTAATAGCATTTTTAACTCTATCCTGAACCAATGGAGGCATGAGAAGGTTCAACAGAGTCACTAAATAGTATGGGCCAAAAATATATTTCTGAAATTCTAAATATATTCATCCACACAATATCTACCATACCAAAATCACTTATTCATAAGGGTCCTGGGGGACCTTTGGAAATGTAGAGTCTCCATTTAACCGAAATGTGCAAGACTCTGGGAGGAAGCCTGAGCCCTTGGTAACCAAGTTGAGCAAGTATTAGCATAAATGCTAACAGTTGTGCTAATTAGATACCAAGATGTTACTTGTCAACTCAAAATATAAAAAAGTAACTTTAAATAATGAAATTCTACTTACGCAATGGTAATCTCAGAAGAGGTGTTGTGATCAAGGCTGAAGGAGTGGCACTGCAGTACCTCAAAGCCAAATCCCTGGCACTTATATCCATTTATATTCATTGACATGACTGTCAGAGGAAGCTCTCCTGCATTTTCCACCTTGAAACTTTTTCTTATGGCAAAAAGTGGCTTGTTGGGACGTAGACCTAGGAGTGATATATAGTAATGATTAGACATTTGTGAAGTAAATACTTAATATTAAAAAATTACTTGACAGTAATTTGTCTATATTAAATGTAAATATTAATCTCACCATCCCGACACTCCATTAGAGTTGACTGAGGAACATTGAATCGCAGGGAGGCTCCCAGACCAGGTAGTTTGCCTCCGACTCTGAGCAGCTCTTTGGCACCGTGGCCCTGCACCTTCACCATGTCAAACACTGTCAGGTTGTTCCTGAAAAAAATAGTTAACACTCAAAATAAGGGATGATTTCGAGCTGTAAAATAATAATAAAAAAAAACATATGAATATATATTTTCACCATTTATTGCACTTTGATCTACAGTTTCAAATTTCTTCAAAAAGTGTCTTACTTATGAGGGTTGTAGTACATTTGTTATTGCAGTTTTACAAAAAAGCAGATGCTTTAAAAGGGTCTGCAACAGAAACCATAAATGAAAAACCCTGAATGTGGTAAACTTCACTCCTCTAATATCATGAAAACTTCATATATTTGAGTACATACTCATCATATTAATATGATTCAATACCTGATGATAAGAATGGTAGTGGTTGGTTTGTGTTCATAGGGAGTGAAGACCACAGCAACCTCTCTGGCTTCCCAGGGCTGTAGAAGCAGATGAAGGACATCCTCTTGTGCTATGTCTTCTACATTCTCACCTGCCTAAACACACCCACATGGAGAGGGGTGGTGAAATTAGCATGCAAGTTATCATAGGGAGGACTAAAGCACAAATAGAATCCATGTGCAAAATGAATTGATGATATTGCAGGATTATATGCTGCAAATCGAAAAGCTATGAGCACATACCAAAAGATTAAACTGTGGCACTTTATTTAACAGGAATGTTTTTCAGATCTACCTTTGGTGGAGACGTCAACAGAGAAAACTGTGTGGTGCTGATGTTAACAGATAAGGGGCTGACATTAAACCTGCCAGAGGAAAAATTTGAAGAAATTAATGAAAGCAATGTGCTTGAGCATCATGGTACAAAACAGCCAAAGCAGAAGAAAAAAAATTCAGTTCAATCATGTTCTGCACTCTGCATACCATTTAGTGAGGAGGTCCAGAGCCTCTAAAGGGGCAGGGTACAGGGAGAGGATTCGAATTTCTACGGAAACTATGGAAGAGGAAGGATTCTTCAACATGAAGGTCTTCACCTGTCACATGGAAACACTTCTTCTATTAGACACACAGATTATATTATCCATTTTGAAAAAATCATTCTAATCAAACCATTACTGCCAGTATTTACATGTTACCCACCTTACTCTCATTGACAGGTGTAGCACCAAAGTCCAGATGAGTGGAGGTTTCTAGAAGGAGTCTTGGCCACCTGATGGGACAAAAGCATTGAAATTGTCATTGATGATACTACCTTGACTTTATCAGCTACAGAGCTCATAATAGCATGATAAGGAAAGCAGCACACTGCATCTCAGACTGACCGGCAAGGCAGCTTGTCTTTTTGGCTCTGCCATCGAAAGCAGAGCTCAGCAGCCAGCTTGCTATCTACAGCCCAGGCTGAGGAGGAAAAGTCTGGGAGGAGAGAGCGCTGCCACTCTGAATGACCTGATGTGGAGGAGGAAAAGAATATAAAATTGAACAATAAAAAAATTTAAAGAATTTTGTTCCCCCCTAACACACAATTGATTATTACGTCACGTCTCACCAGCTTCAGACAATCTAAGCGGGCAAGGTCGCCCACACTCTCGCTCTGCTTCAAGCACCACATGCCCATGCTGTAAGAACAAACACATCATCAATTACCAGATCTAATTTTGTACACTTACCCCCAATCCAAATCCTACTAACTGACCACAAGAGGTGCCCATTTACCTTGGAAAGAGAAGAATGAATGTAAAGGGGAATATGCAGGGCTGAGCCTAGGCTGGTGTCAAGACTCAAAGTACACAGTTGATTGACAGGCTGGGTCTTGCTGAGAAGTTGTAGAGACAAAATCTGCCAGCACCCCTGTGGAATAGTCAGGGGACCACTGAAGTTTGTCATCTGAAAGACAGGGGGCAGCAGAGACTTTGACATTAAATGTCCTCAGCTTAGTTTTGACAACTTGTCATCAATAATAATAATAAAAAAAAATAAAATTAAAAGAGAAAAACTTTCTTTGCACCTCGCCCCATCAGAATCAACTAAGAGGAGTTTGCTCATCATCATTTCAGAAATTTGTAATTCGATCCCTGCAGCATGGTTGCACTGTGCTAGTGCCACAAAACAAGAAGGTCGGAGGTTTGGTTCATGGGCCTGGGTCCTTTCTGTTGGGAGTTTGCATGTTCTCCCTCTGTGCTTGCGTGGGTTTCCTCCCACCATCCAAACACATCATGTTTCAGTTAATTGGTAAGTCTAGATTGCCTGTAGGTCTGAGTGCAAGTGGTTTTTTATTTCATTTTGTATGTGGCCCTGTGGTGGACTGGGATTGGCTCCAGATAGCTCCCGCAACCGGGAAACAGATAAGTGGTAGAAGATGAATGAATGAATGAATTTGATCCCCCCAGTGATAACAGAATGCAGTGGAACATACCTTCATTACTCTCTGCCGTTTCTGTGAAAGGCTGGCATTTGTCACAGTGAGGGGCAGGAGGAGAGGGTTGGACAGCCACAGATCCACCTGGTCTGCACCCCGTTGTTTCACATGAAACAGGCTGGAGAAACACCCATGGTGTATTTGCATAAGAGAAGAGTGAAATAGCAGTTAAATTACACCACCATTTTTTGTTAATGAGTATCAAACATGAATGACATATCCTAAATGATTAATTGCTCTAATGATATGCTAATGTGTGTATTGATAGGTGCCTGTCATTACCAACAACTGCAGCGCTTTCAGTATTTAATTGATATTGTGTTTTGTTTTGTTTGTTTTTTTAAGAACAACTGAAGTGACAAAAGGTCTCCCATTACCTGTGTGTGATATGTAGTCCTGGGAATCTGTAACTTGTCCTATTTCCCAGAATTTTTAAACTGATATGACTCACACATTTTCTTCCATGACCTGGTAATGAATCTGACAGATACAAAATTAATTAATCAAACACGAACGCATTTGGTTCAAATCAAATTGTACTTTGCATTTATTAAAATAACCGAGAAGAAATTAAATTGAGTATTCACCTCTGCAGACTAGGGTTGCCACTTCAGTGAAGTTTTTAGCTTCTGGTTTCAGGAGAACCTGATTAAATTCCAGACTTGCCTCCACTTTTGATAGCACCTGCATTTCCTAGAGGAGATCAAAACAACTTGTCAAATCCTGAATACTACATAGAGGCCACAAAGAGGCAAGAAGTGAATCTCACCTTCACATAGAGCTTCTTGCCTCCAGAATTTAACATATGAACTCGCATTTTTGGTTCTAAAGCAGGGAAAAGAAAAAAATCAACAAATGAAAATATTGTACATTGTGAAATATAACATTTTTGACAAGTTTGTGAGAACCCAATTTATCAGTCTTCTCATCTTCTGATATGATGAGATCTCACATTCTTTAGGAGTCATGAAAATCCACTGAAGCCTGCTTGCCAAGATTTCCTTAAAAAGGAAATTAAAAGGAGAAGGAGAGAGGAAAAAAAAAAAAAAAAAAAAAAATCTCTCTTCACAAAACTAATTTGTCCAAAAGTTAGAACAAGACTGTTTCATCAAGTCAAACTGATTGCTGCAGACAGAACTAGATAACGTTACAGCAAGTGTTTAAAAATGTAAATTCAGTTCACCTACATAGTTCAATGACCAAATCTGGTGCACTTGACAAAAATATATCCAGTAATTGAAAAACAGCAATGTGGAGGAAAATCCTGTGATGTAGTTGATTTCATTGATTCCCTGATTTTCAATCTCTGTGCTACTTTGTAAAGTGACATCAGGAAAATAGAATGGATGTTGTCTCACATTTCTGCAACGGCTTTCATCTGACAGTTCTATCAAAACAGTGAAATTATCATTAACATTATATGGTTACACTTTTTTTTTTTTTTCCCCAAGTTAGGAAAAAGCAAACATAAGAAATGCAGAGGCTTCACCAGGTTTAGATCTAACCTCAGCTTGTAAGCATTATTTCGACTGCATTTTTGCTTCAATAGAGGTTCACCACAGAAAGTTTAAAAAAAGATTTCTACTGTGGTATTTTAACAAAACTAGCACAGAAACTTGCTTGTGTGATTGGATTTTTCATTCACTGTACTATACTTCATTTATGACCTTCGCATTTTGGATTTGCCCATGATAATGAGAGAGTAGGGTCATAGACACTGACCTACTGCAGTCTGTCCAGCATTGGGGGCCACCAGCAGTACCAGAATGTGCTCAATGACATAAGGCTTGAGCTTGTCTAGGTCAGTGGGCCGGTCTCCATGGGCAGACAAATTAATCTGAAGACTGAGGTGCTCCTCGCTCTGGAGGCAGGACCCCTGGGATGAGACAGGAAAGGCATACCAATAATGCATCAAACTGATTTGAGCAAGAAATAAAAAAGACTAAGGGGATTGAGAAGGATTGAGCTCAAGTGTCAAGTCAATGAACTTGAGGCACAAAAATAGGCAAGTTAAATTTTAAAGGAAGTGAAAAAAATACATGAATTTTGTTAAGTATAAAGAAAATATGCAGTGATGGAAAACTGAGTTATTTTCTTTGCTGTAGGTCAACAGTTACTGTACATCAGGGGAAAGAAACAAGCATTGAACCAACTTACTACAACCACTCATCCTGCCACTAAAACCCTCTTGAATGTGACAGATCATCAGCAGTAGAGTGCAAGTCTCACTGCAAACCAGGCTCGCCTTAGTGGCTGA
The DNA here is from genome assembly GCF_900963305.1 of Echeneis naucrates. Taxonomy (NCBI): domain Eukaryota; kingdom Metazoa; phylum Chordata; class Actinopteri; order Carangiformes; family Echeneidae; genus Echeneis; species Echeneis naucrates. The sequence goes on from NC_042511.1 coordinate 21,317,423, forward strand.
GTCACCACATGATGACTTGTACAGAGGAGTCATGGCCCAGTGCCACCAAGGCTCAGGGGCTGAAATAGCAAACTTAATGTTTTGAAATTGAGACTGCTGCTAACTTCCTGCAAGGCTCAATTAATCCGTGCACAGAATCAATACTGACCTAAGGCCAAGTCTTAATTTAATCAGGAAGTTTTGAAATTTTAAAAATAAAAAAGAAGAGCAGGTGTTGATGTTGATTATCAGCCGTAGGCCACAGCTGGGACTAATGCAATAGAATGTGTGAACTATTTCAGTTTGTGTAGTTATGACAAAGCAAGCCTTCTTTTGCATAGTATTGCACCACATGAATGCTGGGAGCCCTGTGTCAATTATAGTCTCTTGAGAAAGCAATTAAAAGTCTCTCGACCCTCGTCACAGGGTTCTGGATAAAACAGAAGGTGCTCAGATGAAGAGCCTGCAAGTTTTTAGACCTGTTAGCCTTCTGCTTTGAAGGCTTGAGCATGACAGTCCAACCAAAACTGTACTTTTAAAGTACATGTAAACATGTTAGCTCGGCTGAAATTGTACTGAAAATTGTCGGACTAACATACCCAGATAATGCAATTGAAGGTCGAGCTACTGCTGCATGTATACAGACAATCAGACTGGAACCAGAGGAAGTGATCTGCGCATGTGCTTACGTTTCGCGCCAAGCTGTGACCCGAAATGGTTTAAAAAAGGTACACACGTAGGAGGTCAGACAATAGCAAGTAGCTAACATGGAGAAGTTATGTAAAAAAATTTACAAGGTGGTTGTCCATCGTCGAGCCAGTTTACCTTTGCTAGTGCTTGCTAAAACTGCTAACTCACCAGTCTTTTCTTCTTTCCACCTCTGTTTTGGTGTGTGACATCATAGGTCAATCGAAAGTGACCCATTGCCCTCAAGTTGAAAGAGTGCATATTGCCACCAATCGTAGCGGAGGTGACATGATTTCAACAAATAAACTGATTTCATTCCCGTGCATGTATATTGGGACAAGGACAGAAGTCTGATGGGATGGCTTTATCGAGCTATAAGCATAGCTCATAGCTATAACCATAGCTCGGTTAATCTGTGCATGTAAATGTGCTTAGTTTTAATGGGAAACAAGCTCATGACTTACTACTACCCTTGGGTTTTAGTTTCTCAAAGCCTGTGTGTGACAGCTTAAAAAAAAACAAAACACTGTGGCTGCCAGTAAAGTCAAGCATGCACAGCATTTTTTACGAACCATTCATGAGCTTGACAACATTCAATGTCAATTACTTACAAATTTGAGAAAAAGAAGTACCTGAGGATTGTTGAATAAACTCTGCGGTAAGTTGCACTCCAGGAGCAGACCCAGTATGGTGATGTTGGAGGTATCTTCCTGCAGGAGAAAGGCCGCAGAAAAACAAATGTGGATGAATCTGAGATATAAATATACATTTATGGAAGATATTTTAAAAATAGACTTTTTATGTAATTTTCTACAAAGTAGTCAATGGGTACTACTACCCCAAAATGGGCTGCACTCTACTGCTGGTACGATGCACAACTTGTTGTAGAAAGTTTTCATCAGAGCAACTTGTATGTTTGGCTGCTTACTGAACAAAGTAAAAGTAGCAGTATTATCCCACCTCAAAAAAAGTGAGGGGGTTGTATGCAGTCATATTTATTTCATGGACTTAAATTTACCATCAGGCCTGTAACAATTATTTCATAATTATCTAACCACGATTTTTTTTTACATATTCGCAGTTTCTTTAACTGCAATTAAAGCAATTTTGGGAGGGTGGTGGGGTTTATTTTCATGAGATGGGTCAAAGCATCATAACACTTGTTTGCATCCATCAAACACGTTTCCAGTGTCCCTGTGCATCCTGCAGCGCAACAGAACAGTAACTGTCCCATCAGAGGAAACCTCACACTCATTGATTTACAGTTGCAGAGTCAAACCAGCTTTCCAACGTTAACAATTCAAAGAGCATTGGGTAGTTTCGTGAGAAGCGGTATATAAGCAGACATTTTACAACTGTCACTCCACTTCTTGTTGTAGAGGAAGAATCCCTTTCAGATAACTTGTCACGCACTCTCAGTGCCTTATTTTAAAACCATGCACTAATTTGTCATTGGTTTCCCTGTGTTTTCTTAAGGTGGTTCTGAAATCTTTAATTCATATTGATTTGAGGGATAAACACTGCCAAGGAAACACTTTCTTACCTATTAAATAAAGAAGAAGATAAAAACATATTGTTGGATTATCAATGCAGACTTGGGGGGGGAAAAGCTAAACAAAAAACAGTAATTTCATGACGAAGTAATTTTCCGTGTATATCTGTAAGTATGTACCCTTCTTTTTAAATCAAGGCTGACAGGAAGGGGAAATCAGCTGCTTCCAAATGATGAGCAGCAATTCACTTATCTGTTTGAGGTGCACAAACAAATACAGAGACATTTAAACACATACCTGAGTTTGGGTCAGCTTAATGCTCTGTATGTGAGGGAATATTAACAGACTATCCTTTCTTTGGACAGACTTTAATGAACCCTGGTTAACTCCCACACCAAATACCTGGAAAAGGAACAGTTAAATGTGTCACATTATATATTCTTTTCAGGCAGTCAATAAGAAATAAAAATGCAATGTTATGTAATGAGCCTAAAATGAACTTAAGGGGTTTGGACAAAAAAAGGAAACAATGTTTACCATGGGGAGGACACACCTAAAAGAGCAGTGATGTTGGGCTCATTGGTAACATGCAAAACAAGTAAACATGTAAAGGGAGTGACAGCGCTGGAGGTTGTTCAAGAGAATCAAGGTGTCTGCATGTCTAGATATGTTCACCATTAATACGTATATATCATGCCAGCAGGTTTGATACAGGATGGAAAAAAAAGAAAACCCTCACAACTTAACTTCACAGAGTAAACCTGTTTTTCTTTTTTTGATCATGTCGTCACAAATCAGCTTCCAAGAACCAATATAGTTACTGCTCCCTATTTGACACAGTGTAGAAATAACTAACAGTAACCAAGATTTGCAAATATAACACATAAGAAAATGGCGGTCAGCTAAACCTTTGAGTGGTTAAAGTTGTGGCAAAACCAGTTTGGGTGGAAAAGCAAGTCAGAGTATGGGACTGGAGTGCAAATGCCTCCCTAAGTTACACAGTTTAAAGAAGATAAATTTACATTTGGACACTGTATTCTTGTTCTCTGGTGCCAAGCTGCAAAAAAACCAAATGGGTCTATTCAGTCTGAGTAAATGTGACAATAATTTAAAATGCAAGAGCAGAAGTCCTTCATGAGTAAGTTGTTTATTAGTTGTAGTTTAGCTTTATAAGAATTGGTGAGGTACTATATCTACTAATTTGGACTGGAAACAACTAAAACTCTACATTTTCTTTGAGTGAACTGTGCTAGTTTTAGCAAGAGCTACATGTGTGAATTTCATCCTAAATTAGCTTTTGACCTCCATAGACACATGAATGTCAGACCAAGAGTAGAGAGACAGGGTTCTTGCACCATTTTAAGAGTAAAATTTAATGCTTTGTAAGACCTTTTGAAGACGTCAACAAAGAAAATGGAAGACAACTTTTTTTCTTTCACTGACAATTTAAACCTGGCCCCGCTGTGGCTAGCTGCTGCACTTCCCCATCTTTGCATGTTGAACCGCTCACTTCGACAACTGTGGCGGGTAATGGCAGCATGTAGCCCGAGATCAGTCTGTCGCTGACATACAGTAAAACAGCTATTAATTGTCTCTTATTTACTACATGGTCTTTGTACAAAGTTAATCCAACAAATATACACTATGCTTTACGGTCAACCACTGTGCTTTCTCATCGCTATTACACACACACACACACACACACACACACACACACACACACACACACACACACACACACACACACACACACACACACACACACACACACACACACACACACACACACACACACACACACACACACACACACACACACACACACACACACACACACACACACACACACACACAGGAAATGTAACACCTATAACAAATGTATGGTGAATTTAAGACAATTGAAAACAATTTAAGGCCTTAATTACCCAGATTTTAATTTAAGACATTTTAAGACTTTAAGGACCTGCCGGAAACCTGGAGAGAAATATTTTGGACCCTGATAAACTTGTCAGCGGCAGTCTTGTTCCCTGCTATTTTGTTGAAAAAGATTTGATATGACTAGTGCTGTCAATTGACTTATATTGTGATAGTATAAATGTTGAGTATCTTTCACTTTTTAGTTGTTCAAAAACTCTGAGGAGGAAGAAGGACCTCATGCATTATGAAAAGGGTTTCACAATAATCCAAAATGAACAAAGTCTACAGACCAAGAGTTGTATTAGTACAACTGACCTGGTATGACAGCAGCCCATGATGTGCTGATGCTGATGTGTTTATAAATAATGTGTTTTCTACATTGCCCTCCTCAGACGGGAGGAAAATCACTTTAAAAGATGCCTTCCCTCTGGGTGGGATCACCTAGAATAGAAAGGAAATATGAGACATTAAGTTATTACAATATACAATAGTAAGGATTATAATTATAACAGCATTTTTTTTTTAAATATTATTTGTTTTGAATGTGTTGTGTATCTGTCATTGTTAAAACATGGAGACTTACTCTTCTGTGAAAGGAAGGTACGTAAAAATGCCTGCTGGATGTAAACATTGACAACAGTGTCACAGGAACTTCCTGGCTGGGGTTGTGTATATATATGGTTTCAGCTCTTGGCAGCCCCAGTGGCCTGTAAAGGCAGAAAAGCAATGTAAATAATTTTGCTTTATACTGAGGACCATGGCAAGCAAAAAAAAAAAAAAAAAAAAGGGGGGGGGGGGTACAGACCAGAATTTGGGGGCCCTGTATTAAATCATGTCAGCTAAATTTTTCTGCTGCCTATTTAACCCATTGGAACTGGGGTGACTTTAGTGGTTAATAGAACATTATGCATTGTAATCTGTTGTAATAATATTTCATTGTGTGAAAAAATATTTCATTTACATACAATATTATGTGAGCTCAAAACTGTGGAGATTTAATGCCAATAAGAGCTTTTTGACAAGTTGATCAAATGTATGTCTTCCTTCACATTTTTTGGTATCATATCTTGGTATGGAATTATCCTTTTATGCGTAAAGACACTACTCTACCACTGAATAAACAGCATTTTGAATACAATTCTGAGATGGTGCAGATATTTCAAAACAACTTGCTCACAAACTTCTCCAGCTGGTTAATGTAGATAAGCTATACATGTGTGAGGCAGGGTCATCCACAGCAGTGCCGTGTTTAAACACCAGGAAGCAGATTGAATTTGGCTTTGGGAAAGGCTGATGCAATTGGTGTTAGGGTTAGGGTTAGGGTTAGTTAGTTAGTGGTGGTCTGTGTGTAGAAGTGTGCTGCTTTCCACAAAGAAAAAACATGAATAAAAATATAGGTCAATTCATTTTTTTCCCATAAAGAAACAATGCATGATGATTCAAAATAATTGGTGCACTTGAGAACTTGAAAGGCAAAACAGACATTATTTGTCGTGATTCAGGATAGCCTTGTCTCGGCAGAAAAACATTGCAAAGAAATACTTCAAATAATTTTGCCCAGCAAGTGTTTCAAGGTTACAAAATAATTTTAGATTCTTCACATCTTCATTTGGGCATTACTGCGAAACCTCATCTGAAGCATCTTTCACTTCCTGTTTGTCTGTTTATGACTTTACTTTCAATTTAAGGAACTGAAAAGAATTTAAATCAGGAGATAGTAGTTATATCATGGGACCACTCTAACATTTTCTACCAACTACCATCTATTTCTCTGTCTTAATATTCACACAATACAATTTGGATTTTTGGTTACTTGACTTCTTTCTGCATTCCAAGTGTATGATCTAAAATATGAGAAAATAGATGATGCTTCTGACTGTTTGTTTTCAACATGGGCAACTGGGACTGCTGTCCAACCACAGCATCTGATATTAAGACTCTTTTGAGACTATGAAGGCAAACAGCAATGTCTCTACTGTTTTGACTGGGGTCAACCATCTCCAGTATGTGCCCGGATGCTGGGAAAGAGAATTTACTGCCATACTTGGATGTATTTTGTCAGCCTGAGGCCCCCATGCTTTATGAAATTTTCCTCTTTCTGTAGCATTCATCACAGTGACAGGTTATCTGGTACGACCCCACTGTCTTTATCTCAGGTTGAATTAGGGCAATGCTGTTTTCCACATCAATCAAATCTGACAGATGATGGCATACACTGCTAGTTTTGTCTAGTAGTGTAACGTTATCCTTATGTCAGGGTATTGGGATTGGGTGTGTAAAAATGAGGTTCATTTTCAGTACAAAATGAATGCTTGCTTTCTGCTTGTAGAGACAGGTCATATTAAACTAGGAAGTGAAAGAAGTACTTACTGTGCCCTAAACTCCATTGCTGGAGGTTGAAAATGCAAGGGCCTCCCATTATCATTTGTATATGGAGAGGAGCTGGAGAAGAAAATCAAAAGAGGAAAAAACATTACACCAAAAGAAAATACTAACATTCATTTAGTTTCACTGAAAATTTTAAAAGTGAAGTGAAAACAACATGTTAGTAAGTAACAACAATTTAGCCAAGAACAAGGTTTCTCCTTTGTAACAAAGCATGTGAGAGATCATGGGGATAAATGTACAGTTACAAAGATATGACAACCTCAGCCCACTTCACAAACAATCTATTTCCACACCGAACAAGGTGACTGGGATCAGGACCAGCAAGGAATAAATAAATAAATAAAAAAAAAAAACTGTTCAGGCTGGTAAAGAACATGATTTGATTTCATCACAGTTGAAATTCTACTGCTGCATTGGCCTGAACCACAACATAAATAATACCCTCATTATGGAGTTAAAGGCTTTTTTAAAGGTTTTAAAACAGAAAACATTTAAAACATGGGATCGTGTGCATTGTACAAAACACAGCTTAAAAACTCCTTGCATTGCATAAACTGCAGAAAGGTAAAAAACTAATGGGGTTATGTGAAAATATGAGAATGTAAATAACAGGTCACAGCAGCTGCTTTTAGAGCACTACTGTGTTTTTGTCAGTGACAGTGTGTGATACAGCCAGCTTTAATGTGCTCTGGGAATAGGCGCTTTGAAACATGAGAAAACAACTGATTTGTGGTTGTGCATGTATCCATGTGCTTGTGTGTCAAAACAAGACTGAACCCTGTTAACAGAATACCCAGACAAATGTTGGCCAACAGAAGCAAGTAAATGGAAAATCATGATCAGAGTTTCTAAGAAAAATACCAAAATCATGGATAAAAATGTTGTGGAGAAAATAATGCAAACACCTTAACACCATAGCAAGTTTCCCAATGCAGCTGTAGTTTTGTGCTGACATATCAGTTTCAGATCCTGCTTATATCTTTGATTACTAATAATATGTATGTGAATTAAAAAATGTTAATAAAATACAACAAATGAAAAACTAAATTATTTTTCCCCAGTAGTGTTTTCTACAAATTCTTTATTTTATTTACAGAATGATAGATCAGCCAACATTTAAACTCATTGCATATCATGAATCTGTACCAGAACTAGCAAGAAGAAATTATGAGTGAACAGCAGCTAATAAGAGTGCTCTTGCATTCTGCAAAGTCCACAGTGGCAACGCCACCACATTTCCACTCATATGGTTACTACTCCTTCAGTGGCAGTGACAAACTGAGCAGTCTAAATTTTGTTATAAACATACAAAGCAGGGATATACACTCCCACAACTAGTGTCATCTGACCATCAAAGCCATTTCAAATATCTGATGAAGTGACTCCAAGTTATTCATATTTTTCAACAGTTCCTCATGCAAGTTTACTGTTGGCTACCTGCCACTGCTACTTACAGTATTTTTGGGTCTGTTATCTAGAAATGACTATCAGCCTGCAGCACTGTCACGGGTATAGGAGAGGAAGTGACAAACAGTATACGCGGTGGCCACAGTATTGGTTTTCGTATATATGGGAGAGACTTCCTGATTTACATTGATCTAAAACAACACAAAAAATGTGTGCTGTGCATTTGGTAATGGCAAGTGCATAATGAGGCCTTGTTGCAATACTTTGAAAGCCACTGAGAACATCAATATTTAGGTTATAAGACAATCTTTGCGCACCCTTTTTTTTTTTTTTGACAAGACTTTCTTAATAATGTTTACATCCTTCCTGGTGTTGTCCTGACAAACAGTTATGTGCAATAGTTTTAGGTACATTAGATGCAAAATGATTCTTATTCATGACCCAGTGCCATCAGGGAGGTACACGTTCATTCCTAAATTTATCCTATGGCTTAGCAATAACAAAAAAAAAAAAAAAAAAAAAAACATACTGGTTGTCAGAATCAAGTGTTTCCAGAGACAAGAAGAACAAGGATTTCTGCAACAGATGGTCTGGCCCCCACAGAACCCTGATCTCAAAAACATGGAGACGGTCTGGGATTACATGAAGAGGCAGAAGACAGCATAAATCCCCAGAGGGACTCTGGCAAGTTCTCCAAGATACTTGGAACAATCTACTTGCCAAGTGGCTTGAGAAACGGTACAAGTGTACTGGGGTGAACTGGTGCTATTTTAAAGCAAACTCAGTCAGGACAAATGTGGTCACAGCAAATATTGATTTGATTTAGTTGTTTACTCCACTTTGCATGTTTATCGTTTAGTACTGTTTCACAGTAAAAACACTCATGTTTTCGTTTGGTTTACAGCTATAAGTTTGTCATTAAATGACATTTTGTTTGCATTTTTGATGTTGCTTGATCTTTTGCCTTTATTCAGAGAGCCACACCAAGGGAAGCAGGAAAGCTAGGGAGAGAGAAGGTATGGAGCAGAGTCCCGGGTTGACTGTTGTGGTTAGAACTAAGATATATTTTTATATCACTGCTGTATTATCCTTAAGCTCTGTTATCAAAAAAAGTCTTTTTTGATAACATGACCACATATCTCATTGTGTAGAAGCAGAAAAGTTTGAAAGCAGTTTTACACTTGATTAATTAATTTTCTTAAAAAAACAAACAAACAAACAAACATATTTTTTGGTTTTGTGTTGTGAGAGCTGTCACTATAAATTAATATAACATCAACTATTCATAGGTAACGCGTAGAACTGGCAGGGCCACGTCACTCTTGAAGCCTTCCTATGATGAACAGGCATATACTCTTATAGAGAAGTACAAAGTGAAAGTTTATACAGTAAATGCAAATATGAGCAAATGTTTCCAATGCATCCTGTCATAAAAATTGTGCAACTATTACTTTGGACACATAGTGAACAAGATGCAAAGTAAAGATTTTGTGTCAAGGTGTAGCTATATTAACTGATATTGTCAGTGTTAAAAGGTTTCTGCTTTTAGAGCATTCATGGCTGTTCATTCACATGCTATTGAGCAAACATAATGTACCACAATTCACCACCTGTTTAAGAATAGGGGAGTTTTCCCCTCCTTGTCACAGCTGTAGAATTAGCTTGTGATAACATGCAATACTACAACAGTAAATCACAAATAAGCCAGCCACTTGATAAGAACCCTGTAATCAGCATTATACAACAAATCCTCCTCTTTTTCATGTTCTCTGTACATTTTGTGTTAATAAAAATACATTGATTGCAATCCTTGACAAGCAGTGTAACTTCAAACTGTTACTTGGTGTGGTTAAATAGTGTGGTTGAGGGTAGGTGGGGTTAAATACAGACGCAAAATGAGGTTGTCTATGTCTGATAAGGAGTCTTGTCAATCTAGCATTATTGTTTGAAAGGTCATCAGTTTCATCACATGATGTAAAAGGCAATGCTTAAGAATGCTGTACCTAATTACAATTTGTATATGCTGATTAAGGGTCCCATATTTTGTTAATGGGTTTCAATTGTTTGGTTTAAAGATGTTTTTCTATGTCTAAACTGAATAACAAACAGTACCTAACTGGCAACTATGTTGTCTGTGGGAGGGTAAGGCAGGATTAACCAATTTATAATTCATAGTTTGGGAGATGAAGTTTTGTCAGCAGTTGTGTTTACAAGGAAGGATTTGGCCATCTGTCCAGTCTTGAAATTTAAACATTTTAGTATATTAGCTGCAGCATGCAAGCTAATGACTAACCCTGGTGTGGCTGCTGCCAGGGTGGACAGATGTATCAGAGCTGGGTGAGCAGTATAAATAGTGAATGTAGCTATAAAGCTATACAGCTATATACCCAGTGGACCTCCAGTTGATAAGTCAATCAGAGTGTCGGCTGATGAACAGTACGGTGATATTGCACCAAGAAAATATGATAGTGTGTGACTGAGACACAAAGAGATACTCAGAAAAGCAGAGGTAACTCAATCAACTCTATATTATTACTATATCAATGTAATAGCTTACTAAACATGAATAACCCATATAGAAACAACTATAAAGAGTTTGCACTTCCAATATGTATGTAGAATCTACTACATTCAATATATAAGCTCAATCTCAAAATTGAAATTCTGAGCAGAAAGCATGCAATATCAATAACAAGTCATGTCTTGTTCCTATGCTTCTTGCTATAAACTGCCCATCCATCCCCAAAAAAGTCACACTAATATTTTGTTGGACTGCCTTTAGCTTTGATTATGGCACACAGTTGCTGTGACATCATTTCAATAAGCTTCTTCAGTGTCACATTTATTTCTGTCCAGAGCAGCATTCATTTTTCACCAAGATCTTGTATTGATGATGGGAGAGTCAGACAGCTGTGCAAAGTCTTCTCCAGCACATCCCAAAGATTCTCAATGGAGTTAAGGACTGGCCTCTGTTGTGGCCAATTCATGTGTGAAAATGATCTCTCATGTTCCCTGAACCACGTTGCTGAACCTATAACTGACCAACTGCAGCAAGCACAGATCATAGCACTGCCCCCACAGGCTCGTACAGCAGTCACTAGGCATGATGGGCACATCACTTCATCCGCCTCTTTCTACCCTGATGCGCCCATCACAGTGGAACAAGGTAAATCTGGACTTATCAGACCACATAACCTTCTTCCATTGCTCCAGAGCCCAATCTTTTGTTCTCCCTAGCAAATTGAAGCCTTTTTTTGATTAGCCTCACTGATAATTGGTTTTCTTAAAGCTACACAGCTGTCCTAAGTCCTAATCCCTTGAGTTCCCTTTGCATTGTGTGTGTGGAAATGCTCTTATTTTCACTACTAATACACAGCTGCGAGTTCTATTATTTTTTTTACAATTTGATTTCACCAAACATTTAAGTGATCGCCAATCACAATCATTCAAGATTTTTTCCAAACTACATTTCTTTCTCAAAGATGATAGTTCCCCACTATCCTTCCAGTTTTTAATAATCAGTTGGGCAGTTCTTAACCCAATTTTAGTAGTTTCAGCCATTTCCTTGGATGTTTTCTTTGCTTGATGCATGCCCATTATTTGATCTTTCCGAAACAGATCAACATCTTTTCCACAACCACAGGATGTGTCTTCTGACATTGTTGTTTTAGTTATGAGAAGTTACTCACTGCATCAGTTAGGGTTAAATAGCGTGTTATCAGCTGAAACATAATCATCAAGGCAGAAATTAGTTGTTGGCAGGCTATTACTCATTTGCTTAGTTAAATCCGGTTGGTGACTTTTTGTTTTGGAAGGGCAGTGTATGTATGCATAACTTTTCTGAATTGAATAGCAGCTGGTCTTAGAGAAAAACATTTTTCAGCATGCATACCACTGAGCTGTAGGGTTCTTTCCACTGCCCCAGTACAAAAATAACAAGTTATGTTTGGTGCTATTTGATCCCCTGGATCCAACTCAAAGTCAGTGTTAGCCTTAACCTCAGCCATACTCCAACAGAGAGGTGAGGACAGGAGAGAGGTTTAGGTCAACTGATGTTCACGCACATTAGCAGAAGGCAGGAAATTTAAATCAGTTGGCATAGTAATGCTTGTCCAAAATTATCAACACAATAGAATGCCAAAGTTTTGCTGTGTGTCAGGAAGATCTATTAAAAAAATAAATAAATAAAATAAAAAAAAATCAACACAATGAGGAGAGTAAGGGTGTAAGAAATTACTGTTGCCGAGGTTAAAATAAAAAAGGAAAGAAAGACGAGAAGAGGCGTTTTGACACAAAACTGTTCTGAGAAATAGATAGCAGTAACCTCTGTATCTAAAGCCTGCTTTGCTCCTCAAGCTGGGAGAGAGTGATGGCAGGCCTGCCAAGTGCCTGATAACCCAGGCACGAGAGGCCTCACAGCCCACAGCTCTGAAGGGCTTGAGGCCAACCAGTGCGACAAAGCTTCCTTTGCCTCTTACCTCCCTGGACATGAAAATAGTCATATTCTGACACAGTTCAGGAAAAGTAGGCTATATGTAAACCGTATAAACTTTACCTCAAAACTGAAAGATTGTGCTGTTAAGGGAAAACTCCACAGTCTCCAAAGAGGGAAAGAGAGAGAGGGGAAGAAATTAAAGCATCCAAAGGCAGTATTTCAGTTTTAGTCCCTAGTATGGGTGAAACTACAAAAATACTTGGACATACAATTCCCAAAAAGGAACTTCATAGCCCCTCTTTATTAGACTGTCTGTGTGGTAAAGTGCCATATCATTAAAAGCCCACACCCACAAGTTTTAAATGCATATTTCCTGGTATAAATTTGTAATCTCTAAAGTAAAGCTGAAATAAGGTTATTTCATTCACCATTGGGAATAAAGAGTCAGGACCACACAGGACATTAAATATTTTCACTGCTCCTCACAATTGGTAATAGCGTGTCTAACATAGTTTTATTGCTGAATATTTATGTATTGCAATACTAAACCTTGATTTTAAAATGTTAAGGCACCAGTTAGTCTAAACTATTCATTGTTCATGCTGTTCTCAGGCAAGGAATCTGGTTCTCAATTACATTACCAGGGGTTTGCAATTGGAATTGTACTTTTTGGTCTCATTTCAATCTATGGCCACAAATAAATGATAGTCATATTGGGTTATATAAGAGCATAACTTAACTCATAACTCATTAGCAAAGCATGGTACACCTTCTGAAGAGACAAGTCAGTCATGGGGACTTACTGAGCTAGTTTATGGATATGACAGGTTGGACTCCTCACATTACAGACAAGGCTTCTCTAGACAAATAAACAAGGAGAAGAAGCAAACACAAAAGCTGAATTATGTGTGTACCTTAAAAACAGCTCTTCATTCAATAATTGGGACAGAACATGCGTCAAGAGTGTTCTTTTCTTTAGCAAACACTGACACCACCACTGAATGATACCACTATTTGGTATTTTGCTGCAAACATCAATTTCCCTCCCCAAAAAATTCAGCAGGAACCAATACAGGTAGGAAAACAGACCTCTCCTCATTTTTCCTTTCAAGAAGTTCTAAAATTAGGCAGGAATTTGGTTTTGTGGCTCCTTAACACATGCCCCCAAACTCTCTGTTGCACACACCCCCTCACTCACCAACATAAACAATGTTTGCTACATTGAGGGCAGGACATTGAAAAGGCCTTTTAGAAACATTCAGTCTTGTTATTCTAAAGCTCACCACACCCATTTGTCTGTGTGGTTACAAAAACATGTCACCTTACAGCTTTTGTGAGAAAGGTACTATAATTTGCTGTTTGTTGGATACTGTCACATTTCGTTGAAGTGCTTTTTTCCCCCCCCACAGCATTTTGTGTTGAAACACACAACCACTTTTTGATGATGCAGGAGTAAACTTGCTTTTCCTATTGGGCTACTCACAGTCCAAATGTATGCCACAGCTCTGCTCTCATTCTGTGTTTTACAATATAATTCAAGTATACAGCAGAGAGACATCAGTATGATGGAATCAGCTGATTTAGGGTTTGTTAGTAAATATCCAGCTTGGTGGAAACTCCACCTACTCAAAAGAGCTACTTGTGAAGGGGTTGAAACCTTTCAACCTCATTCATTTCCATTTTTGAAAATGTATGTGTGGCTTTCACGGAATGATGTTTGAACTGAAAAACTTAGATGGCTTAAATATTTTAACATCTGTTTCCCCTGGGGCTGCTAACTGCCATTTACATCTAATACATTACAAATTCAAATGTATGTAAGAACCCAGAGAAGAGTTTCTGATAAGATCTATTGAAAACCTTACCTGTCTTCTCGTGGAATACCATCTTTTCTTCGCTCCTTTTCCACCTGGAAATGAAAGAAAAGACACTTCAACTACAATTACAGTAAAGTATGTTCTGACTACTATTATGACTTTGGTGCACATTGGCATATTGCCAACAGCTCTAGGATTTCACTGTACATCTGTATTTTATTTCTTGAGTTGCTTTAAGATTTCATTATGCATACAAATTATTTCACTGTAAATAGAGCAAGAAATTCAAGCAAAAAACTGGAACAAACTTGGGAAAAAAAAAAAAAAACTGGCATTACATCTTTTCCACCCTGACTCAAAATTAGACAGCAGGCAGCATTTTCTGCCAGTGTTGGCAGGGTATAATCTAGTTCTAAGAATGAACAATGGACATCCAATTTGTTGTCCACAACATTTTGTCACAATGCACCTACTGATTCGCTAAAAGAATGCAGCATTTCTGAGGAAAGCTGAATTAACAAAAAGAATGATGCAATTGGAAATTGGGCTAGATATTGTTTTGTGTTGTTTAATTTAGAGTAAACACAAAAACTTGTGCAACAAAAAAAATGGACCAGACTCAGGGATTAACTCCCTAACAACAAACTTTGCCCTGCCTATGTGCCCTAAAGACAATATCTAACTAGGCCAGTGAGCAGTGATAGCTAACATGTCTTTGGGGTCATCAGGTGGGAACCTCCTTTCACTGGTGTTTCGTCTAGTTAGGCCCACAACACCTCCAGGAGGCTAGACAGTGAACACTGGCGTCCCAGAGTCACCCCCCTAATGCCAGCCATCACCACTCCTCACATAAAGACAACTATCTCAAGCAGCACTACCGTCAACTATTCTGACCTCTCACCAACTGCACCAGTGAAAGCAGGGTGGGGATACAGACCCTGGTTCAGGTAGGGGGGAGAAATAGAAGAGGTGGAGGACAAGCTACACTAGCAGATTCAGCAAACAAACTCACCTATAATCAAAACAAATCAAAATAATACAGTCCAACTCACCTGGACTAACCACATGGTCTCAAAGAGGCTCAAACAGGCCACACCCTCCACTTAAATACACTTCCCCTTCCTGGATTTCTTCCTCTGCTTCTCCTTAGAGTCTGTCTATCTTAAGAACTCCTCCTGCTGGGCCCCCAGCTACTATTAGTTCTTCTAATCCAAATCCACTGACTGCATTTTACTGCCTCATCTGACATTTCCTTCACCATTTTCCTCTCACTCTGTCCCCTTCCTCCTAACTCCCTCAACAAAGCAACAACAGATCTGGCTACAACCCTCTACATCCTACTTCCACTGGACAAATCCTAACCTTCCACCCTCGTTGCTCAGCATCCTTACCTGGATCTGCATACTACATACTTCAACTGAATCCTCCCACGGCATAGTCAGCTCTATGAAATATACTCTCTTTCTACTCCATACATTCCTGATCAAAATCCTAAGACCAGTTAAAAAAAAATTTTAAGAATTTGCATTTTGCACAGCTTCAAAATGCAAAAAGAAGAAATGAGAACAAGCGAAAAAAATTGAGCATGAAATTTGTTGAAAACAATTTAACTGAAATAGGCTGTTCATCAGCTGATCAAAAGTTAAAGACCACAGCCTTTAAAATGGCTGAATGGCTCTCCGTCAAGACATGGGAAGATCCTCTACCCAAATTAGGCCATTCCTGGTGCTGATTGCAGCCCACTAACCATCAGATGGCATCTGCAAGGGAAGGGCCTAAAAAACAAAAAAAACGCCTTCAAAGGCCACGTCTCCTTCAATGCAACAAAACTGCCCGTTTGGACTTTGCAAGGGAGCACCAAACATGGGAAATTAAAGGTAGAAGAAAGCTTTACTCTCAGATGAGGAGGGGGGAAAAAAAAAAAAAAAATTTACCTTGATGGTCCTGATGGCTTCCAACATTACTGGCATGACAAGGAGATGCCATCTGAGATGTTCTCTATGCAACACAGTGGAGGGGGCGCCATCATGATCTGGGGTGCTTTTTCCTTCAATGGATCAATGGAGCTTCAGGTTATGCAGGGGCATCAAACAGCAGCTGGCTATGTGAATATGTTTGCAGCGGGCATCCCTCATGACTGAGGGCCCTCGTCTGTGTGGTGATGACTGGGTTTTTCCACAGGACAATGCTGCAGTTCACAATGACCCGCCTGACAAAGGACTTCTTCCAGGAGAATAACGTCACTCTTTTTGACCATCCTGCATGTTCCCCTGATCTAATCCAATTGAGAACATTTGGGGATGGATGGCAAGGGAAGTTTACAAAAACGGACATCAGTTCCAGACAGTGAATGCCCTTCGTGAAGCCATCTTCACCACTTGGTACAACCTTCCCACTAGCCTTCTAGACACACTGCCCGAAACAAATTTTTGAAGTGATCAACAAGAATGATCTTTAATTTCTGTTTTGAGGGCGTTTTAGGGTTTTGTGTGCTATGGTATTAAACTTTTGATTAGCTGATGAACAGCCCATTTCAGTTAAATTATTGTTTTCAATAAATTGCCAGTTCAAAATGTTTCTCTTGCTCCCATTTCTTCTTTTTGCATTATGAAGCTCTACTTAGAACCTTCTTAAGATCCGGCAGTATAAAATTCAAATTCTTGCAATGATCTTAAGATTTTAATCAGGAGTGTATCTATATGCATTAGATATTGCTCTGCAAGCAGTGGATAAAAATATATTTATCAACATCATTCCTTCATTCATCTTGATCTGCTTATCTGGGGCTGGGTTGCGGAGGCAGAAGCTCCAGCAGACGACCGCAAACTTCCCTTTCCCCAGCTACATTGGCCAGCTCTGACTGGGGGATCCCAAGGTGCTCCCAGGGCAGCGTGGAGATAATCTCCCCACCTGGTCCTTGGCTTGCCCCAGGGCCTCCTCCCAGCTAGCGATGCCAGGAACGCCTCCCATACCCCAGCAAGCCTCCTTCTTCAGTCGGATGGCTTCCCTGACCACCGGTGTCCACTACGGGTCCACCACTGGGTCCAAGGGTTACCGCCCCTTGAGGTACCTAAAACCTTGAGGCCACAGCTCTCCGTGGCAGCTTCAGCAATAGAAGATTTGAACATTGAACACTCAGGTTCAATGTCCCCAACTTCCACAGGGATGCCAAAAAAGCTCTGCTGGAGGTGGGAGTTGAAGGTCTGTTGGACAGAGGCCTCATCTAGACGTTCCCAGTTCACCTGCACTACACGTTTGGGCTTGCCAGGTCTGTCCTGAGTCTTCCCCCAACACCTAACCCAACTCACCACCAGGTGGTGATCAGTTGACAGCTCCGCCCCTCTCTTCACCCGAATGTCCAACACATGCGGCCTCAGAGCAGATGACACGATTACAAAATCGATCATTGACCTTTGGCCTAGGGGTACACTTATGAGCGCCCTTATGCTTGAACATGGTGTTCATTATGGACAGTCCATGGCTAGCACAGAACTCCAACAACAAACCACCGCTTGGGTGGTTTGTTGTTGGAGTTGATCAGGAAGGCCGTTCGTCCCAGTCATGCCCCTCCGGGTGTCTCCATCATTGCCCATGTGCACAATGAAGTCCCCCAATTGGACTATGGAGTTCCCTACCGGAGCCCCATACAAGACCCGATTCAGGGTCTCCAAGAAGGCCAAATACTCCGAACTACTGTTTGGTGCATATGCAAAAACAACAGTCAGAGTCCCTCCTGCCCACAACCCTGAGGCGTAGGGAGGCGACCCTCTCATCCACTGGGGAAAACTCCAACGCAGTGGTGCTCATCCGGGCTCTTGTAAGTATCCCCACACCCACCTGGCGCATCACCCCATGAGCAACTCCAGAGAAGAATAGAGTCCAACTCCTCTCCAGGAGTAGACATCAACATCGGTGTTGCAAAATGGGTTATCCTGGTCACTGCTCTTGCTGAACATCTATATAACTCCATCAGTGATACTTTATACTTCGGATATTTAACAAGAGATTGTGGTTTTAATTTTTCAAGACTAAAGTAGCTTTCCATCACACAATGAAACTAAGATATTTGAATGTCTGTCTTAATCTGCAAAAGGAATCAACATTAATGATAACATCCATACAATTTAAAGAGAACGCTCAGATTTTTGGACTATTTCTGAAAGACTACGGAGCACCCTCTTGGTCACTCTTTTAATTATCACACATTGTGCCAGCTTAGAGTACTGAGTATGATTTAAAGTAACTAGATTTTTTCAGTAATCTATGTAATGACTTAAAGTGGAGCGACATCTGTCCTGACAATGTTGCAACGTGGCCTGGTTCTAACCCTAATTTGAGTAACAGTGGTGTGTAACTTCAGCAATTTCATGAGGGGAAGATGTGAATTTGCAAAATGGTGCTCAATTCTAGTTTTTCTTCACAGCATTTCAAAATGCACATACCTGTAGCAACACATGAAAACCACAAGCAACACAAAGAGTATGTTTTACTTTCATTGAATGAGGCTTATAGCAGCACAAACTGCAAACACTTAACTATTACATTGCAAGTAATGTGCACCATGCATGTCCTACAGAGCTAAGTTCTGCTTCCTATGAAATCAGAACATACTATTTCTATAGGAACAGTCTTATGGCAACTTTATGTTTTCAGGGGACACGGGCACACACACATGTAATATGTTGGTTGCCTGAGCAACACTACTATGGATCGTGACATAGCCATGTTGCCACAGCCAGAAAGAAAGGACATCTTTGCTACAGCTACAGGCGCTGTTTGCAAGATAATTAAAACCATGAGCCACATGTTTCCACTGATGTAGTTACCCCTTTAAAGTCTCTGGTTGTAGCACTTAAAGCCAATGTATGCAATACTACGAATCCATCTATTTTATTTCAAATTTTGGAATACAAAATGAAAATGTCTTATTGAAATGTGGCAAAAGCCAAAGTCTATCCTAATATACATTTGGCTTGTTGTGCATTATATCCTACAATGTCCTCAGCTACCATTAAAGCATGCCATGTTAATGGCTTAAGTGAACAGGAAAAAAAACTGCTTTTCCAGCTGATTAAGCACAACAATGACAGAATGCATGCCACTAGAGCTTGTTTCAGCAGGTGAGGCAGTAAAGCAGGACGAATATTCAAATGCAGAACGGCAGCATTTGTAAATTAACAGGATATTAGAAGTGATGTTTAAAGGCAACTCAGGAATTTAATTTTAGGACAGCAGTTAACAATAACTGGAAAATCGGAAGCCACCGAGTTGAACACTCCAAACATATGTTTTGTAATCAAACCAAAAAAGACAAGTCAGCATTTACAAAATCATAATAGGTAGGAGGTGAAGAAGAAACAATTCTGTGATCTGTTTATGCAGAAAATAAGAGTTAAAGCTATTATTGCTGGTCAATTTTGATATCAGATTTGATTTTAACAATGTGTCAGGGCACATGACACTTCAACTCTTATATCACCACTTCAATCTGCCTGCAGCAACATACACTCCTTAACCAGCTGACCACCAGCAGGACTGGAAAAAATATAAAGACAAAATTGACAAACCCACAAGCAAAACATTGTGCCTCGAAATAAATAAATAAATAAATAAATTTACAATACTTTCCTTAACGTGCCTAAACTACTTTTAGGCATTTTTATTTTGTTTCATTTCCAAGGCATCCAAATTATCCCACACCATCTGTGTGCAACATCTTACAAAACAGACCACGCCTCCCCTCAGGTAGCATGACAGTCAGCTGGTGACCTCATGACAGGTTATCAGTAAATACACCCTTGCTGTTTGTGCTGGTCTTCCCTTTGCGTCTAAATAATCACCACACACAGCTACTTTAAATGTTTCGAAAACTGGAACTCAAAATGGACAAAGCAGCAAAATAACTGCACAAAACTATATAGAAAAGCAGTGCGATTAAATAATTCAGGCAGCCTAGTTCATTCAATTAGTGTGTACTAGTGACCCAACCCCACAGTGGACACTTTTTACAAAAGAAAATGAGGAGGAGTCACATGTAAGGTAACCTCCAGCTCCAGTCTCATGTCAGAAACGTGGAGTGAAACTATGCTTCTTGATCCATCACTGAATCTAGACAGTAACTGTGATCACAGAATATGTGTTGAACAATGATAGTGCCTCCCAAGAAGGACTGCAATGTGGAGGCAAACACAACGCGGGTTCACTGAGCACATGTGGTTCGTGCATCTGGCTGTATTTTGCACGTATATACGCTTGCATTCCCCCTCCCCATCGACAGAATTACACATACTTCCAGAAAAAAAATGCTAATTACCTGAAGTGGCACTAATGGATCAGCATCCTCTGCCTGCCAGACCTCGACCACGCTGGTGGACATCTGACTCAGAGCTTTAAGGAGCAAGACATTACATTAAAAGCGTTAAAACTTGGGTCAGAAACGCAGCAACATGGATAACAAAGACAACGAGAAATACACCACATTGAGCAGAACTTTTGCAAAATGCAAACAGGCAAATCTCTTTTTTTGTTTGTGACAGGCAATTAAGAATGAATAAAACTGTGGATAATCACACAGACAACTGAGGAAGTGGCTCGCCTCGGCAGACTGACAAAGGCTGTCTGCTAGCTACACGGCTAGTAGGAAGGGTTAGCTCGCTGGCTAACGAACTTGGAAAACATCTCTAGTGCCACTGCAGCACACAGAACACGACAGAGTTAGCCCACTGCATGCTGCAGCCTCACTACAGGATCAAAACAAAACGTTCATTATTCAATTTAAGTCCCCGCAATGTGCCAAATTTCCCTCCCCAGCCTGAACAAGTTTCCCAGCACAGGGACCTGGCAGCTAGCATAAACTAGCAGGCTGACAAAAATAGCTACAACGCCTCTTCCAAGTTGCTAAAGATAAACAATATGACAAAGTCACCTCTGATAAAAATATATATATAAATTTAAAAAAAAAACAAAATATATATATATAACAAAAAAAAAAACAACAACCCAAATTTGACAATATACATTTGAGCTCAGCACCTATTTCCATCTTTACCTTTTTTATTTAGCTGTCAAGTCAGCCATGCTAACTTACCGTACAATTTTTTTCACCCTTAACGGTCGTTTTAAACATTTCACCCCTGCAGCGGGAGATAGAAAGACGGGCAACAAACCTTGCAGCTGAGCCCCTCCGTGGTGGAAGCAAGGTAAAAGTAATTGTAGTATTCCTAGTAGTATGTTAATCCACGTTTTCCTGTGGCAGTGGCTGCCTTGGTGGAAGTCCTGTAGCCCCGCCATGCTGCCCTCTCAGCTAGCAGCCTGCTGTGTTGCGCTTTTCTTTCTCTCGTCGAGCTGCAGCAGCTGGAGCTCCAGCTCCAGCACCAGCAGCAGCAGCAGCGCAGCGGCGGCGGCGGAGGCTCGGTCCCTCCCCCCGGTCCCTCCCCGCTAACCCTCTGTGAGGACACACAGCACAGACAGTGGAAATATGGAAATATTTACCTTTGCACACCTGAAAGTTAAGTTAGTTAGTTAGTTAGTTAAGTTAAATTATATGATTAAAAAAGGCATCGAGCTTTGTTTAATGTTGCCATAGGTGGTGGAGAATAAAAACAATCAATGTTTAAGCGAGACAAACAAAAACAAAAACAAAAAAAAATAGTGAGGTGTGAAGAATATAAATCAGAATCTTAGTTTTTTAATGCAAGCCACTTTGTAAATAAATACTGATATGAAGTCCCTTTAGGGGTGGAAAATATAAGTCAGGACTTGTTTTTTTTATGGAAGCCACTTCAGACTCTTGTCACTACATTTGGCCACTTTTATCTAGATATCTATCCATTAAAAAAAGAAAAAGTTACTCCACTTTAGGCTACCATC
The DNA here is from genome assembly GCF_900963305.1 of Echeneis naucrates. Lineage (NCBI taxonomy): Eukaryota > Metazoa > Chordata > Actinopteri > Carangiformes > Echeneidae > Echeneis > Echeneis naucrates. The sequence goes on from NC_042511.1 coordinate 21,339,415, forward strand.
TACCTTCCTACACAGAAGAAACGTGATAAGTGTCTTAAATACAATTGGCTGTGTTGTATACCTACACACGTTCTATATAGGACTTTTTTATTGAGTGCCGGTTTTTCCCTTTTGAGTAAATCCAGATCTGAGTACCTCTTACCCCCACAACTAAGAATCACACGTGGAATGATCTACCATTACAGCAGAAATTGTCAAAAAGAACCAGAAATATGTTTTAAACCTACTTGATGGGGAGTAAAATTACATGCAATAAAATCTATTTGCAGCTCAGTCCAGTGTTATGTAATGTTGTGTTTTTCTGTGAATGTATAATTAAGGTTAAGAAATAGTGTTTACTCTGCATAACTGTAATGCTGACCTTTAAGAGAGATTTAATTGAAAAAGTTGCAGTTGATAGTGGGCTTTGAGCTGGTAAGTGACAGTGAAGTAAAACTATGTACAATCTGTTTTTAAAACTCTTGACAAACATTCAGCATCTCGAACTCATGACTCATAGTTGGGGCAGGTTGGGCAGGTACACACATGAAAATACACTCAAGTCACTCCTTTGCAGGTGTGTCAGCTCCACCAACCAACCAAAAAAAACAAAACAAAAAAAAAACCAAACAGGTGGTACGATTTTTTTTTTTTACCTCGATAGATCTGCTTTGCTCATCATCTGTACTTTACTAATGAGTGAGTATTGTGAGAGATTTGAGTAAAATATGCATGTAAAAACACAAACATTTGGTTCGGCACATTGTTTTGGTGCAGATAATCTTTGTCAATAAGAGTAATTGCACTAATACATTGGGAAGCATTAAAAGCAGGATGTGGACAACACAGTCAGTAGGCTACAGTATGTTTGCAATGATTTATATGCTTGATATAGGTATTTTGCTCTTGATAAATTGTAGGACTTTAAGGACAATACATATAAATAAAACCTTTAACTCTGTTGTGGAGAAATTAAGAATATTAGATATAATGCATCTATAGGAATGAAAACTAAACTGATAAGACAAGATGTGCATCACATTTCTAATTTAAATCAGACAACATTTATTACAAGTAGGCCATTGAGTAAGCACAGGACACACAACTACCTGTTTTCCATCTGGTTTAGTCATTCTCGATGTGTCACACAAACAACGTTCCTTTCCTGGTCATAGAGCAGGTCAGACATTGAGCTTACCACTCTGAAATAAATTCTTATGCGACACATTCTGCAATGTGGTCATTTCTTAAGACCCGAAATTACAAAAGACAGGAAGTGGGAGAGTTAAGGCATATCACACAGCCAATTAAGTTCTAGAATGACTACAACTGCAGCATGTCTTGTTTAACTTGCAGGAACATTTTATTTGCAACGAAAAGAAACAAGGGTATGCACAAAAGCAAATGTACTTAAAATATTTACATTTCCAGGCAAATGTTCCTTAAACATGTCATCTGTAATTTAATGCTCCTTTTAGTCCAAGTGCAGTTTTTAATTAATGAACAGAACCATTGCAAAACTGAGCCTCGTTCCACCCCCAAAAGAAAATATAAAAAAGGGGGGCAACATAGAGGAAAAAAAATGCACAGGCATTTGATTCCAAGCCATCTGTTTAAACGATATAAATTAGATCACTGGTGACAGAGATGTGTTCAGTGTTGATTCCTTTCTATCATCAAGTTGGAGCGCTCAGTTTTCATCCAAACAGGTGTCCCAAAAGTCTGGCTGCTACATTGTGTTCATGGCAGAATCCCCCTCAACCCTCTCACCCTGCGACGGCTGCTTCAGTTTCTTCTTTGGTTGCACCAAAGCACCATATCTGCTCATTGAATCCATCTTTTCTCCTCCTTAATATCTGTCCTCATGCAAAGCTCACTTGCAGTCATTGATAAGTCCCAGTGCACATCTTTACACCTGAATCCCCCAAACACAAGTAGACATGCACAGACCAGGTATGAAGGCTTAATACTAAAGCTTCTACTCTTTTCCTTTATTGTGTCTATGAGCTACTGCAGAAAAACTGTCAATCAGTCCATGTAGTCAAAATCCTCTGGGATCCCAAAGGCTTTGTTAATGCGGCAGTCATCGAAGGCAAACTTCTTTTTTGTCCATGACTTGATTGCAAAAATGTTATCTGAAAACAGAAATCAAAATCATGCATTTGACATTCCAGGTATAAAATGTATTAAAGCAGAGTCAGTCTGGGTGTATGTTAATATTGTTTGACTCAAGAAAGATGGAACCCTGTCTTACTGCCTTTGTGGTGCAAGGCAATTCATTAATTTTTAATTATTATACCTATAATGGTCATTACATATAATCACAGCAGTCTGTTTTGATTTGACTGAATATCTATTGACTTTAGAATAAAATGGTAAACAATAAAATTATTCTTCAACTTGATGATTTTGGGAGGTGAATGCATCTGGAAAGGAGAGCATGGTTCTAGGAGCCCAAGAAGCCTAAATAACTTTGACATGACAGTAATCGATCTAATGTAGGTTACTTTTTGGGTTTCTTTGAAATGAAGGAAAGCTGTAGGACATGTCTAAAGAGTAAATCTGATCGCTTTCTATACCCAACACCTCTCTTATCAACAGCTAAAGCCCATAAACTTAATTGTGCCATCATGAATGACTTTCTCCCAAGTCTGACAGGATGACTAGCTCCAACGTTGATAGAATAATCTGTGGTTAATGTGCAAGCGATCAGCTGTGTCCTGGTTTGTATGTAAGTGTGTGTCAGTATGGGTGTGGCTGGATACAGCGAGGCTGCAGCTTTAAAGCTACACAGCGAGTCTTGAGCTGGGGGGGAAAAAAAAAAAAAAAAAAAACAAACTTGCAGACGCAGGCATTTCAACACATTAAGCAGGATTGCTACTTGCCTGCAGGCATCCGTCCTGACCTGCTAGACAAGACTACTGTGCAGACTGGTGCAGTGAAATAACAGCAACTACACAGTAACAAAAGAGGTGTATGCGTTTAAAAGAAAAAACTAAATGCAAAAACATGGAGCCATCTCTTCCACCAATCTAAAATGGAATTAACTTTCAATGTTTTCATGGAAAATATAAGTGTTTAGTTTGTTGATTTTGAGCATTTATGCAATTGGTGAGCAACAATAATCATCACAATGCAACAGAAAAAATAGCTCAATGCTGCCTAGTGGGTCTTTTTCGTATTGTCCACCATAAACGTAACATAACGAAGAATGAATCATGGAAGAGGTGCACATGACTCTTAGTTTCTTCAAAGCAGTCTAACTCTGAGGAAATAAAGCAAAAATATGCAACCTAACAACAATATGTCTGTGCTGAGCAGCTACAGAACGTTACCTACAGTGTCAAACACCAGAGGCCTGAATGGTTACCTTGATCACCAAAGGTCAGTGGTCTCCATGGTTACCACCCAAGTCAAGTAATGTAAACAGAGAGCCTGAGTACTCACTACCAGGAGGTGACATGTTCGACAGGAAGTGTCTTAACAGCTGCCGTATTCTGAATTTGAGTGTTTGAGAGCAGCGGAATAATCTGTGGGATCCGCTGGATCACAAAGGATTCAACAATAAGTGGAGTCATTAGCCAGAAATATTGCCATTTAAAAAAGCCTTCAAAATGGGACATTCGAATTAGAATGAATAAAAGCATGATTTCTTTAGAAAATATATAAATAATAAATGTTCAAGCTGTACATTTTTAAAAACTAAAGGGCTGTAGATCTTTATTGGCAGATGTCACTTTTCAGTTGGCATCAAATTTCTTATTCCAAAAAATAAGATTAACTGGTGATGAATTTCAGATGAATTGATAATGAAAATTCATTGTTCACAAAAAGTTACAGTCCCACTAATGATCATTTTGAACACCAATTATCTGCC